>NW_017670326.1:930371-957398 GCF_001879085.1 Nicotiana attenuata
GCATGGTCCGTGTGCACAATCACCTTGGCCCCCATAAGATAGGGCCGAAATTTCTCCATGGCAAATACAATGACCAATAGCTCCTTCTCCGTCACCGTGTAATTCCGTTGAGCCTCATTCATGGTCTTACTTGCATAATACACGGGATGGAACATTTTGTTAACCCGTTGACCCAACACCGCCCCCACTGCAACATCACTAGCATCACACATTAGTTCAAAGGGCAAACTCCAATTAGGTGCAGTTATGATAGGGGTAGTGGTCAACTTGTGTTTTAAGAATTCAAAGGCCTCCATACACTTTTCATCAAAAACAAACTTGGCATCTTTCTCTAGTAGCTTGCACAATGGATTCACAACCTTTGAGAAGTCTTTGATAAACCGCCGGTAGAACCCGGCGTGTCCAAGAAAACACCTCACCCCTTTGACAGAAGTAGGGGGAGGGATCCTCGAAATCACCTCAATTTTTGCCGTATCAACTTCAATCCCATGTTTTGAAATCTTGTGGCCCAACACTATACCGTCTTCAACCATAAAATGGCATTATTCCCAATTGAGAACTAGGTTAGTTTCTTCACAACGAGCCAAGACTTTATCTAAATTCACCAAGCATGCATCAAAAGAGTCACCAACCACACTAAAGTCGTCCATAAAGACCTCCAATATGTCCTCCACCATATCGGTGAAAATAGCCATCATGCAACGTTGGAAGGTCACCGGAGCATTGCACAATCCGAATGGCATCCGGAAGAAAGCAAATGTTCCATAGGGGCATGTAAAAGTAGTCTTCTCTTGGTCCTCCGGGGCAATTAAGATTTGATTGTAGCCCGAGTACCCATCCAAAAAACAATAGAACGCTCGCCCCGCAAGACGATCAAGCATTTGATCGAGGAATGGCAAAGGAAAATGATCCTTGCGGGTCACCTTGTTGAGTTTCCGATAGTCCATGCAAACTCTCCACCCAGTAATGGTTCGAGTGGGAATAAGCTCATTGTTGTCATTGGTCACCACCGTCATCCCTCCTTTCTTTGGCACACATTGGACCGGAGAAGTCCACGAGCTATCAGAGATTGGATAAACCACACCGGCGTCAAGCCACTTGATAACCTCTTTCTTTACCACTTCTTGCATCGCCTCATTGAGTCTTCTTTGATGTTCAAAGGAAGGCCTTGCATCCTCCTCCAAGATGATCTTATGCATGCAAAATGCGGGGCTTATTCCCCTAATGTCCGCTAGAGTCCATCCTATTGCCCTTTGAAGCACCTCCAAAGTGGCCTACACCTGCAAGTTAGTAAGGCAAGAAGAAAGAATAACTGGAAGAGTTGAATTAGAGCCCAAAAATTCATACCTGAGGTGTGGAGGAAGTGGCTTCAACTCCAACACCGGTGGCTCCTCAATGGATGGCTTAGTTGGTGGAGTTTTGCGGTTTTCAAGATCCAAAGATAACTTCCTAGGCTCATATGAATATGAACCCATACCATGCAATGCATTCACACACTCCACTCTGCTAGCATCATCTTCTACATCCATGCCAAGAAGTACGGCCTCAAGAGGATCTTCAACATTCATCATGGAACTTGTGTCATCCACTATCACAGATGTGACAATGTCCACAAGTGAACAAACTTCCGTGCTATTGGGTTGCCTCATTGATTTGCAAACATGAAATACCACCTTCTCATCTCCCCCTCGGAATGTCAATTCACCTGCTTCAACATCAACCAAAGCCTTCCCCGTAGCTAGGAAAGGTCTCCCAAGAATAATCGGCACTTCAAAATCCACTTCACAATCCAATATGACAAAGTCGGCCGGCAATATGAATTTGTCCACCCAGACAAGAACGTCGTCAATTATACCCAAAGGCCGCTTCATCGACCGGTCCGCCATTTGAAGTCTCATCGAGGTTGGCCTAGGTTGCCCAATTCCCAAAGTCTTGAAGACTGAATACGGCATCAAATTAATGCTAGCCCCCAAGTCACAAAGGGCCTTAGCAAACTCCGCACTCCCGATAGTGCAAGGAATAGTAAAAGCTCCTGGGTCTTCAAGTTTCGGGGCCATAGAATGCACTATCGCACTAACTTGGTGCGTCATCTTTATTGTTTCACAATCCATGGAACGCTTCTTTGTGACCAAATCCTTCATGAACTTTGCATAGCCCGGTATTTGTTCAAGTGCCTCCACCAAAGGCACGTTGATTGTAAGGCTTTTCATCATGTCTATGAATTTCTTGAACTGATTGTCATTCTTTTGCTTTGCTAACCGCTGAGGATAAGGTGGAGGTGGTCTAGGCAAGGGTGCCTTGGCTTTTGGCACCACCGGCTTCGGAATATCAATTATGTGCTCCCTAGACGGGTTCACGGCCTCTTGAGTTTCCACCTCGGCCTCATCAATATCTATTCTCACTTCCTTGTTCACATTTGTCTCAACCACATCTTCAACAATCAAAGGATCCACATCTTCTTGGAGCTCAACATCATTATTCACCACTCGATTTTCATTTGAGGCTTGCACATCAACGCCTCTTCCGCTTCTCGTTGTGACTGCCATCACATGATTATTACCTCCCTTTGGGTTCACTACCGTATCACTTGGTAGTGCTCCCTTAGATCGGGTACTCAACGCTTGAGAAATTTGCCCTATTTGCACTTCTAGGTTCCGGATAGATGTGTTGTGTGAAGCCAATTGTGCATCCGAGTCTTGGTTCTTTTTCATCATCTTCTCGAACATCATTTCTATTCATCCCATATCACTTCCGGAAGAACTAGACCCTTCGGATTGAAAGGGGGTGGATTGTTTGGTTGTTGGAACATGGGGGGCCTTTGAAAGCCTTGCCCCTACCACCATTATTCCACCCTCCTTGATTGTTATTGTTGTTGCTCCAATTATTGTTGTTCCCGTTCCAATTGCCTTGATTGTTACCTTGATTACCCCAATTGTTGTTCTGATTGTTGTTGTTCCAATTGTTACTGCCTTGTTGTTGGTTATTGTTATTCCAATTACCGCCGCCTTGTTGATTGCCCCAATTGCTTTGGGGACGCCATTGTTGATTCCCTTGATTTCCTCTATTTCCTTGGTAGTTATTGACATATTGGCATTCCTCACTTTGATCATCATAGCACTCATTCGAATAACCACCACCATTATTGTTGTTGTCAAATTGCTTACCATTACCTTGAGGTTGTTGTTGCCCTCTTTGCCTCATTTTCAATATAGAGACACTCTCCATTGCATTGACTTAGCGCGGGTTTTGGACTTGTTGCAGTTGCGCCTTCGCCAATTGATTCATAGTTGTGGTAAGCTCGGCAATAGCTTGGCCATGATCGTTCAATACCTTGTGCAAATGGATGACCGTGGGGGTCACCTTGGGGTACATTCACTCGGCTTTGCTGAAGACGTGTCGGCCATTTCATCAAGTACATCACATGCCTCTTGGTAAGAAAGTTTCATAAAGTTCCCTCCGGCCAATTGGTTCACAATGCACTGGTTCATGGTGTTGATGCCCCGATAAAAGGTTTGTTGAATCATCGCCTCGGTCATGTCGTTATTAGGTCACTCCTTCACCATTGTTCTATATCTTTCCCAAATTTCATGCAAGGGTTCCGTTGGAATTTGTTTAAAAGCTAGAATCTCATCCCGAAGAGCCGCCATATGACTTGGAGAAAAGAACTTGGCAATAAATTTGTCCGCCAATTCATCCCATGTGTGGATAGGATGATTTGGAAGCCTTTCTAACCAGTCCAACGCTTTACCCCGAAGAGAAAACGGGAAAAGCCTCAATCTCAATGCATCCTCTGACACGTTTGTTTGTTTGCTGCCCCAACATGTATCTACGAACCCCTTCAAGTGCTTGTATGCATTTTGATCGGAGGCGCCCGTAAAATACCCTCTTTGCTCGAGCAAGGTCAACATAACATTTGTGATTTGAAAGTTCCCCTTGGGGAGGAACAATGGCACTCGCGTACCCTTGATTTGGTAGAACTCTTGGGACTGCTCTTGGCGGTGGCGGAGGAGGGTCTGGAATAGGATTGTTGTCATTTGCGTTGGCCTGACGGCCTCTACGTGGAACTTGAGGTGCTTGAACCTCTTCGGGCTCAAGATCATGTACCTCCTCCCCTGCATTCACGTTGCCAAGAGGGTCGTTTGCATTGAGAGCCATAGTACCTGAATGATCGACACAAACAAAATTAGTAAACAAGAAGGAAAGGAGAAGCAAAACACAAAACGAGCTAAACAGATAGTCAACACCGTAAGCTCCCCGGCAACGGCGCCAAAAAGTTGATCGCTGTCGACTCAACACTACACCAAGGTAGGAAGAGTGGGTTGCAACAGCTTTTACCCGAATAGTGGTTCGGGATCGAATTTCCACAGGGAGCTAGTAATGGAGTTGTATTGTCTGTTTAGTCTAGAATTGCAGTTGTGCTTCTAATATCACTTCAAACATCCTTGGTTTTGATTTTTATATGTACTGTTATAAGACTAATGATTGAAGCTAAATTATGCTACGGGAATATTGCTAAGTTGTGATTAATATAGAGAAAGGCACTAGGGTCGTGGCATTGCCTAGGTGGCTAATTAATGGGTAGATGCTACTAAGGATAGATTGACATATTTGGGGCTTATGCTATAACTGTTGCACAATTGTACCCACTCTCACACCTCTCGGTAGAGAGAGTGATTTTGCCCAATTGACTCTCTCGAGACCAATTGGGTAGGCTAATTAGACCAAGCAACTAGGGTTCAAGTAGGGTGATTACTCTCTCGAGGTTTAACCCGTTAATTGGGACTACCATTTCTTATGGGTCCATCGCAATTCCTTGTTGGGTCAATTTTGGGGTTATAGACTCTCTTTCTCAAGAAGAGTTGAACCCACCAAGCTAGACTCAGTGTTTGCAACCACTAATCCTTAATTAAAACCTAAAATTAACCCAAATAGCAAACACCCAATATCAACCTAACCTTAGATGGCAACACCCATCAATTACCCATACTACGGTTGAGCCACAACCCTAGTTGGTGAGTTTAGCTACTCATGCTAGATGCAAAAATTAAAGAAATAGATGAAGAAGTAAATATATTAATTAATTGCAAGGAAGAAAATACAATAATGAAGAGTAAGAATGCCAAAAATGGCTAAACTAGGCTTTCTCACGAGCTCAACAGCTTCAGAAAAACAAAACTTAACCTAAAACAGAAAAAGGTTCTATTTATACTGGGCTGGAAAAATTGGACAAAAATACCCCTGCGAAGTCAGCGCGGAACGCGCAAACATGACCGTGGTCGCACTGGCTCTTGAACTCTTGGCTTCTGCTTCTCTGAAGTTGAGGACCGCGGACAGCGTAAAAATGTAGCGAGGCCGCACAGAATTGAGCGCGGGCCGCATTGCTTGAAAAGGGTCAAAAATAGGCTCTCTGAATCTCTACTCCGCGAACCGCGTAAAAGTGCAGCGCGGTCGCGGAGCTTGACCGCGGACCGCGTTGGGTTGACCGCGACCGCGTAGCCTCCCCTTGAATTTTGCCATTCTCTGAACCTCCTAGTGCGGCCGCGTTCACAGTTGCGCGGTCCGCACTTGGGCCTCTTTTCCTCAACTTCCTTGATCTTTGACACTTGAGCAGGTTTCACTCCTTTCTGAGCCGATATTTGACTTTCGTCGCTTTGTCGATCAAACCTGCAATCAAGTACAACTTGTGAGCATTTTGGGACTATTTTGTATCAATTTATAACCAAAGCGTAGGCAAGTAGGGGTATAAAACACATTACAATCCTAACTTGTCATATCCTACCTGAAAAGGCATCTGACGAGTGCTCTGTTGCCTGTATGGGCACCGCAATGACCTTCGTGTACTTCTTCGAGCAAGCGCCTTTTCTGACTCGGCCCTAGGAATTTAGCCAAGGGGCCGACGAACGTTCTCTTGTAAAGGTCGTAATTTATGAGGTTGTACCTGGCCGCCTGTATTCGAAGCTTTTTGGCTTCCTTTTTGTCTTGTGGCAGTGTTCCCTCCTGCAAATATGTCATTATGTGGTTGCGCTAGTCCCAAGTCAAATTTATAGAATGTACCTCCATTCGGTCAATTGACGTGTGGAGGAGGGTGACCACATTCTCCCTGGTGATATTTTTGGTTGCCGCTGCCAGTTTGGCGAGGCCATCAGATTCGATATTTTGCGCCCGGGGTATTTGGTCGAGTCGGCATTCATCGAATTCTGGCAGTAGTCTATGGATTTCTGAATGATATTTCTGTAGCCTTTGCTCCTTGATTTGGAAAGTCCTAGTGACTTGGTTAACAACAAGTTGCGAGTCGCATCTGAGGACGACTCGTCGTGCTCCGTATTTGAGGGCTAGCTTTAATCCTGCAATTACGGCCTCATACTCGGCCTCATTGTTAGTCATTTCGGGGCACCGTATGGATTGGCGAATCACTTAGCCTGTTGGGACATCAAGTACGAGTCCCAGTCCAGATCCCTACGCATTAGATGTGCCATCGGTGTAAAGGACCCAGAGGTCGGGCTATCCAGGAGAGGTGCGAAGTGTTTCCTGCTCGACCTCAGACAATATTCGGCATTGAAGTCAGCGACGAGGTCGGCGAGTACCTGTGATTTTATCGCCGTTCGCGGCTGATATGTTATATCGTGCTCACACAATTCTATGGTCCACTTGGCCAGTCTTCCCCACAATTCGAGTTTATGCAGGGTGCTCCTTAGGGGGAAAGTCGTCACCATCGATATGGGGTGACATTGAAAATACAGTCTGAGCTTTCGTGAAGCTACGACCAGTGCCAGAGTCGTTTCTTGAGGTGGAGATACCTCGTTTCGGCATCGACCAGGGTTTTGCTGATATAATAAAATAGAGACTGCGTACCTTTGTTTTTGCGGACCAAAATTGCGCTTACCGCGACTTCTGAGACAGCTAGTTAGACTAGGAGGTGTTCGCTGGGTTCTGCTTTGGCGAGTAGTGGTGGAGAGGACAAGTATTCCTTTAGTTTTCTCAGGGCCTCGATGTAGTCTGAATTCCGTTAGAGCCCGTTGTCTTTTTTTAGCACATTGAAAAACTTATGGCATGTGTCGGATGACCGTGAGATGAGCCTTAACAGGGCGGCTATCCGGCCAGTCAGCTTTTGTACCTATTTTTTGCTGGTTAATATTTCGGGTATTCCTTCGATAGCCTTGATTTGGTCTGGATTGACTTCAATGCCTCTTTGTGATACTAAGAAACTAAGGAATTTGCCCGAGGTCACGTCGAAGGCGCATTTTTCGGGGTTTAGCTTCATCCCGTACCGTCTTAATATGTCGAAGGCCTCTAAAAGGTGGTCGATGTGGTCCTCTTTCCTTTTGGATTTGACCAATATGTCATCGATGTAAACTTCCATTGTTTTGCCGAGTTGGTCTTGTTGATACCCAAATTTTCCCAAAAAATATTTCGAATTGCATATATGTCTTCAAAATCATGCATTGATTAGCAATTGATATTTTTCCACAATTTTCCTATATTTTTATTAATTTATCCAGCATTTTATTTCCAAGAAATAATTACAAAATTACCTCACAAGTGATTTCAAGAGCATTTCTTGATGTAATGTAATGTTTTTGGTCCTATTAAGACTAAATTATTTCATAATTAGCCAAATTGGTACCTTTTGGCTATAATTGCAATAACTTTGCAATTATAGCCCAATCATATGATTTTGTACTATTTTCATCCAGAAATTAATCATGTGTATTTTTTAAATACTAAATAAATATTTTAAAATTATTTTCTACGCATGAAATTCATTTTTATAATTAACAACTATTTTTGTAAATTGTTGTAATTAATTTACATTGGGTATTTAACAAATAGCCACTTTCATTTCAATTATAGCCTAGTTAAATCAGACCCCAACCCAATTAAAACGACCCAAATACCCTAGGCTCATTACCTTATCCTACCCGACCCAATCCCTTGTCTAATCTGGACTATTGATCAATTTTAATCAACGGTCCAGATCTCCCCTTTCCTTAATTAACCTAGAGACTACCCCCCCCCCCTTTCCCCCTCATTTCTCTCTTTCACTCCATTGTTACACTCTCCCCTCACCTCTCAAATTCTCTCTACTAAAACCTAAAGCTCTCACCGGCCATCGACTTGCCGGTAACTATGGTGGTCTCGCTACCATCCCAACCCTCATGGCTCTTGCCTACGCCGGGTTACTGCTGCCTTGAGGTCCTCAAAGGAACCAGAGGCGGTTCAATTCACCCCCATGGTTTTTCATGTCATTCTCAGGCCAATCTTGGCCTGTCCGAGTAAGATCCTGCCATCTCCGGCTAGAACCTGTGGTTTCTAGGTCGATTCTCTTTCTCTTTGGGTTATCTCTCTAAAACCCTAACTATTAGCTCTTGATTTCTTAGATCTGTAATAGATCTGGGTATATTCTGAGTTATATTGCTGTTTTCCTTAAAGATTTTCCAATTTTTCTAAAACGACTCTTCATCTTCAAACCAGGGTTTCTTAACCCCTTTTTAAAATGGCTTTTCCTTATGATTCTAGTATTAATCTATGATTTTCACTATGTTTAAACGTTTATTTGAGTTTTCTCTTTTTATCTGAGTTATTATGTTGAAAACCCTAAGTTTCTTGGTTTTAATCCTGGATTCTGAGTCTGTTTTGTGATAATATGTTCGCTTAATATGTATATGTGCTTGTTTCTCATGAGTCTTATGATTATCTGTGATTTTACCCTATTTTGTTCATCAGTGTCTCTGACTTTTACTTCTTCCGCCTATGTCATATTTATTCTATTAATTCATGCTATGCTCTATGTGAATCCCTAATTTTGTGTGATTTTACCCTATTTGGCTTATTAGGGTTTCTGATTCTTGCCTATTATGTGTTTATTCCGCTTGTTCTCATAATTTTGTGTCAATTTCTCCTAAATCAGTACTATTTGCTATTTTTGAATCTTTGAATCTCTGTGACTGATCCTTCACTAATTTCGTGTGATATTCTCTACTGATTTTAACCTTTAAGATATTTTATTACCTTAATCTATGGTCGAGCATGCTGTCAATTGATTCTTAAGTATTTTCCTTGATTAGAATCTGCTGAACCAAGTCTCTATTACATGTTGTGTACTTGTACTATGCTGAAAATATTTCCTTATTTGTTATATTCAGCCTTATGTGATTTCCTTCCTTATTTAGTATTTGCCTGTTACCGTTAAATTTTAACTCCTTAATTAAAAGAAGTACTTATACTGATTTGATTCTAATTAGTACATAGTTCCATAATTACTGCTGAACTATGATTCTTGCCTGATTTTTTACCCTTTTTCAAACTATAAGTATCTTGCTCTTTCATTAGCACAAGGACACGAACACATTGGTTCAAAAACTCTCTCTTACACAAAAACACTCTTCTGCTCTCTTTTCTCTAGTTACTTGCTATCGTTCTAAGTCAGCCGGCTGCAAGCCAAGGCTGATTACTCTACTCTCTTGCTCCTCACTTTGTATTTACTACCTTCTTTACTGGTATGTTCTGATTTTCAATTCAAGTTTTATTACTTCAATTCTTCCTGTTTCTAGTCTGCTTTTACTTATGGTTTTCCTGTGAAACCTGTAGTTGAAATGTTTACATTATTAGCATGTTATGTACTCCCCTTCCTTAGGATCAGTATGAACATGTTACCCCCTCTCTGTAGTCCGTCTCCAAGTGATCTTGCTCTATCTGGTTTCTGGTATGAATCTCCTTGTAAGGTAGTCTGCACTCCTAAACTTGTATGATTCTTGGATTGATTTTAAATTATGTTGATCCTATACCGAACCCCTTAAGTATTACTGATTCTGTGACTATGTCTAATCAGTGTTTCTGAGCATATCTGTACCAATTCTAAAGACTTCTGCCATCTATATGTTTACCATTATGTGCTTTACTTGTCCCCAATTGCCATTTACCCCTGTGTGAAGGCTTGTGGTGCTAAACCTGTCTTGGTTCTTTGTTCTATGTGTGATGCTGAACCTGTTTTGGTTCTGAGGTTGGTCTGTTGTTTGTTGATTGCCCTACTCTTTTCAAAATTGTCTTATTGAATAACTCCTTTGTTGTTCTACAAAACTATTTTCAAGTCCCTTTTCAAATTGTTTTCCTACGTAAACTTTTTTTCAAAACTATGTCAAGCACTCTCACTCTATTCTTAGATCCCTAAGTTCTGCCCCTCTAATGTGTGACTGCTTAGGGATCCCTATGAGATCCCTCTGAACTCTAATGCATTAGAGCTGGCCCTTCCACGCTGCACTTACTCAAATATGGTTGTGAAATCTGGGTGTGAGCACTGCTCGGGATCCCTTGAGGTCCTTAGGGAAGTCTAACACACCCGGATATTGAGAAAGGGTATGAAACAATCTGAGCAATTGAGGTTTTGGAAATCTGGGCCTACTTGCAGGCTCCCTATAGTGTAACTTCTTATTTTTCTTTATCTATTAATGTAATTCATTCAATGTTGATTTGTAATATTCACTGTAAACGCATATGGGGCTAGGTAGTGAAAAGGGGGAGGGTAGCTATACATGTTATCAAAGAGTAAAAAACATGCTTTAGGTTTATATTTTTCTGTATGTGCATTAGAATTTATGTTTAGGACCAATACATGCAAAGCATATCATGCATTAGATACCATGCTCCTAGGTTTCATGTATATTATTTTCAGCATCTCATTTTGACATCCTTATTATCACTTAGAAATCCTGTTTCTAGGATAACAACAACATTAAAATAAACTGTTACTTATGCATATTTTGAAATCATGCTGTAACCTGCTGTGCATTTAGAAATCCTGCTTTAAGAATTCTGCATATAAACCATTCTAAACCTTATATGTGCATGTTAGATACCATGTTTAGGATCTCGTTCATACTCGCTCATTCACGCCTAGTTAAACTACTGATGCATGAAAAAGGATATAAAACAGTCTTACGTCTAATTATCCTGTTTAAGTAAAACTGGTAATAATTCTGTATCTTGTAAAACTTAGAACAACATACTTTAGGTAAAATATCTCCTACCCTGTTTTAATAGTTCTGGTAACAATTGTGCATTATCCCACGCCTAGGCAAGCCTTAGGTAATCAAATTTTATATAAAACTGGAAACTACTTCTTTCTGTTTACTCCTTAATGGTTAACAGGCTTAAAATCAGTAGGCAAACTGATTAGGCCCCTGCTTCTAAGTTTTAAAAAAAAAAAATCTGCATGTCTCTTGTGTTCTGATACTCACCTAGACATCATGTCTTAGGATCCTGTTTAATAATACTGCCCTTGTTTGTGTTTGAGTCGTGCTGTTTACATGCATTATCTGCGGAGGTAAACCTGAGCCTCTTATTTGCTCCTTCCTGCTTTTATTTGCTAAAGTCCTATGTGTTCTTGCTTGTCGCCTTAGTATTTTCTCCTTTAAACCTTAGGGGTCTGTCTAGAACTGCCTATAGGTAGAGGTCCTAATTTCCTCCAGGACCATTAAGAAGGGACGGGTAACAGCACGCATAGAGATCGCTAAATAACATTCGCTTAATAACCGCTAAGGGGTGGGAAGGGTAGATATGGATATGATGACTACGCGTTAATGTCACGTGTAGCCCCTCATTAAGGAGTGTTCACCGGGCATTGCGTGGGGTGATCCTGTAGGCTAACCAACCTAGGACCCATCCTTCCCAAATTCCCTTTGTCTAAAACTTTACTCTATTTTTTATGTACACAACTTGTTCAAAGCCTTTGTCTTATTATTTGAGTCATACAATGTCCAACATGCTTTATTTGCAATTATGTGTTTCAACTACTTATTGGCTAAAGGACTAATTCATAAGTATAAGTTCGGTCGGGACCCACCGTTGTGGACCGAGAGGGGTGCCTAACACCTCCCCCTCAAGGTTATTTCGAGCCCTTACCCTAAATCTCTGGTAATGCAAACTAGTCTAAGAGTTGATCGTTCTAGGTGCCCTAGCGCACCATAATTCGTTAGGTGGCGACTCTTCAAATACCCAAATCCCAAAAGGAAACGAGTCGATTCCCCCATGGAATGTCGAAACCCGGACTTTCTCTGTGAGGAGGAAAAAAGGGGGCGCGACAGGTCTTTACACATTTTGGTGACCAACCTTTGATACGTGGCCCTACGTTCTTTAACCCGAATGGCATAACCTTGTAACAGTACGTTCCCTGATGGGTGATGAAAGTAGTTTTCTCCTGGTCTTCCTCCTCCATGAGGATTTGGTTGTAACCCGAGTAGGCATCCAAAAAGCTCAGCAGTTCATGTCCTGCTGTTGCGTCGATGAGTTGGTCGATATGAGGCAGGGGAAAAGAGTCTTTCGGGCATGCTTTGTTTAGATCTGTGAAATCTACATACATCCGCCATTTCCTGTTTTTCTTCTTTACCATGACCACATTTGCAACCCATTGGGGATATTTTGACTCTCGGATAGAACCATTGGCGAGCAGCTTATCAACTTCATCGCTGGCGGCCTCATTAATTGCGGTATTGAATTTTCTCCTTATTTGTCGTACTGGTGGATAGAGTGGGTCGACATTCAACTTGTGAGTAGCGATGTCTTTCGGGATGCCCGACATATCTAAGTGGGAGAAGGCAAACAAATCGGCATTGTTAGCTAAGAATTTATGAAATATACCTGGTTTTGTGAGATTGTGCCCGATATAAGCCTTTTTTGTGTTTTTGCTGCTATTTAGTTGGACGGGATCGAGATCTTCTACTGTCGACTCAGCGGCTTTCATGATTTTGTGATCCTTGATAACGTTTACTTGTGCGTCTAATTTGGTTCTCGACATCGCTAATTGCTATGCCTCCGCGCTTGTTCCCTTTAGCTGTTGGGTGTGTATGCAATCTTGGGTGATACGATAGCATTCTTGAGCAGTGCATTGTTCGCCTCGAATGCTGAATACTCCTCATGGGGTAGGGAACATGATTACCTGATATAGGCTTGACGGGATGGCCCTCATGGCGTGTATCTACGGCCGTCCTATGATGGTGTTGTAGGCTGTATCTTGGTCCATGATATGAAATGTTGTTTCTAGGGTGACTCCTCCTGCAAAAACGGGTAGCATTATTTCTCCGAAAGTTGGCTCAACTGCATTATTAAAACCTATTAGTGTTATGCAAAGCGGTCTTATCTTGTCCTCGAGTCCGATCTGTATGAGGACTTAAGGATGGATAATACACAAGCCGCTTCCATCATCTACCATTATTCTTTTCACATCAGTATCTGAAATACGTAAAGTAATGACAAGAGCATCGTAATGAGGGAAAGTTAAACCGTCGGTATCTGACTTATCGAAGATAATACTATTTTCGAGGTCATCATACCGTTCGTGTGTGATCAACCGCATGAGTTTGTGTGTAGTGGTGAATTTAACATGGTTGATCGCTGCTTCGTCGCCTCCACTCACAATCATTTGGACAGTACGAGCAGGGGAGGGTGGCTGTGGAGGCCCCTGGTGTTATTCACGTCTGCGATCGAAGTTGGCTCTCCCCCGATCGCTCATTAATTCTCTCAGGTGCCCTTGGTTCAACATTCTCACTACCTCTTGCCGCAGACCTATGCAGTCCTCAGTTTTGTGGCCCCGCTCCTAGTGGAAATCACAGAGGGCGTCTGACTTCTGAGTATTCGGTCGGACTTTATCTTTTTGTGGCCATTTCACCTTCGTACCGAGCTTCTCTAGTGCATACACTATTTCTGAAGAGGAGACACAAAAATTGTGAGCAGATAAGAGCGGGGGCGTACCTCTTTCGTTTAACTGAGTCCCGGTGTGAGGCCTGAGAGGCCCTTCCAGGTGTCGAGGAGGTGGTGGGGCGGCTATTCAGATGTAGGGCTGATGTCTTTCTCGGACGAGATGGGGACCCAGTTAATCCCTTCGGTTGTCATTACGACGCTCTTTCCTCGATTCTGCTTGAACTGACATCAACCGTTGGGTCGGACCGTGGAGATCGTCCTCGTCGGCTCTCACCTCGGCGCAATAAGCATTGTGAATTTCTTCCCAAGTGGTGGGGGTATTTCATGAGCCTGTTTAATAGTATTCTGGTTGCTCTCAACCCGTTCCTGCTCAACCTATTCTGGAAGGCTGCTACCTCCATCCTGATACATTTGGCAGGCTCATTCTCACCCTGTTAAAACGGGCGTGGAAGTCCCCGAGTCCTTTGCCAGGCGATTGCCTAACGACGAATATGTCGTTTACCCTGGCTTCCGCCTTTTTATCTCCTGCATGAGCAGTGAAAAACTTGTTGGCCATTTCCTCGAACGTTGCTATTGACCGTGCCGACAATTGTGAGTACCAGGTTAGGGCTCCCCTATTAAGGTTTCGCCGAACTTTTTCAGTAGCACCGATGGAACTTGCTCCTTCGAAATATCGTTACCCTTCACTGCTGTGGCGTAATGGACGATATGATCTTCTGGGTCTGTTGTGCCATCATATATTTACAAGTACGGTGGCATTTTGAAGGTTTTGGGAATGACATAGGGGTTGCTTCCTCACTGTACGGTTGCTCGAGAATCGACCAGCGTCTCGTTTCGGTAGCAACTTTGGGGCACCTGGTATCTTATCGACCATTTCTTGGTGCTCCTTCATCTAGTCAAGAAGTGCCTTATTTTCCTTTTCCATATCTTCCATTTTCTTTAGAATAGCGGTGAGCATGTCATTACCTACATCAGCAGTGGTGTAAGTGTTACCTGTTTGGGGGACGGACTGCTCGCCAGTTGTTGTTGTGATATCTGCTTGTGCGGTGTTTCTATTCTCCCTTTGGACGGGTCTGTCGAGTATGTTATTTAGAGTACTTGTCAGCCACTCTTCCAGTAGCTTTTTCACTGCCGGTGGTGCTTCCTCAGTTACTGACGTGGAGGCTCCTTTTTCACGTGAAGTTGTTACGCTTTCGCGAGGGGGAGGTGAGACACTCCGCCTGGGCGTAGCATTTGGTGTCGCGTTCTCGTTGTCTTCTCTGCCATCTTCGTTGATGGTGTTCAAGATGTTGGTGGTGGCACTTACTATCATTTTTAACCTCGCGTCTTCTTTTGTTGCCTTTGTTAGTTTGTACAAACAAGGAAGAGGTTTTTTATGATCTAGAAAGAACTATAGTTTCAACTAAAAAGTTCCCCACGGACGGTGCCAAATTGTATGAGCAAATAATTGCTAAAATAATTAGTAACAAGATAATGGGGTGAATCTCAGTTGAGCTTAGTAAATCCTAAATCAAATAAAGCGAGATTCTTGTATAGTGAGAAGAGTTTAAGAGCATTAATTAATGAGTTCAATATACTAGGATTGATGAAATATGTAATATCATAAATGTACAATAAATGCAAGAAACGACAATGATTATAGCGTAAAGGAACTTTCACCCAATGATTGTATGATTGGGTGTTTCTTCCTTCTGACGATGTGAAAAGGTATGCAGTTGATATGAATGTGGAATCTTTGAGATTTATGGATGAAAGATGTATAACATGTGCTTGAATAAAGTGGACCAGACAATTCTTTCGTATATTCTTCTCTCAACTTTACAATATGATTCTTGGTTCCCAAAAAGGCAGATCCTCCTCTGGTTCACCATCTCATCCTATTAATAAGGAACATTCCCCAAAAAATCCTAGAAAAAACAATATAAAGAATATCCAGGAATATTCTTCCTGTCTCTTCCTAAGTTTAGGTTACCGTTATCATCTTCTCTCGGCTGCCCGCTTCAGGTCGCCGGCCTTTATCATAACGATCGTCAGTCGCTGTGTCGTGGTCGACCCCGACGTGGTTACTAAATTTGGACCAATACAAAACTGAGAATAGAAATGCCAAATTGCTTGAGTATCGTGCCACTCAAATGGAGTGACATAAAAACGGATGAAGAGAGTACTATCAAATCAATTAGCAACTCAAACAACTCTAAGGTTCAAAATAGAATAATGATTTTTTTTAGGAGTTCAAAATTCATGGGGACGACTCGATGATTATTTTGTCAAGGTGGAATTCAGTAAAAATAAAGTTACGCATGTAGATAATCATTAAATTAGAATTTTCCCCTTAAGTTGAGGGAAAAATTGAGGCAAATTAAGGTACGCTTGCATTCTGACTTGGTCTGTCAGCGAGCTTTTCTTCATTGGTATTTTCAAGCTCCATCTCTACTGATCCATCTGTTGCTTCTTTCTTCACTCTCCATTTATTATCACGATAAACTGCATATAAAATTAGTTGCACTAATCCTAACAAAGCTCTGATCATGTTTGGTACCTAGACAGTAATATATAATGTCATGAGATTAAGAAAACTTCTTAACGTAACATTGTATTGAGAAAAATTGAGTTTATATATATTGAAGTGATTGAAAGATGACATGTCATGACACGTAGACTGGTCAAAGAATGATGATCAGCAAAGAGGCACAAGTTGCAACAGACACGAGCAGAGACACGAGCAGAGACGCGAGCAGAGACACGAGCAGAGACACGAGCAGAGACGCGAGCAGAGACACGAGCAGAGATTCAAAAGACTCGGCGCTCGTACCTATTTAAGTTCAAAAGTTAAAGAGAATGAACCTGATAGCAAAAAAGAGTACGGATACAGTATTTAATAGGCATTAATTACTGGAAACGTTATAGAATCTGTATTGAATTACAATGATTATCATTTATAACGTAGCATTAAATGCCTTTAATTGTCTATAATGGCCTTATGATGACAAAGGCAAAACGTATATCTTAGAAATAGCTATAAAAAGGAGAAGACTGATCATTTGTAAGGAAGAAAAAAAAGACAATTAAATATACTGATTTACTTCGCTTTCTATTCACCCTTTGTTTACATCCATTATTCTTATTTCTATTTGATTATCAGTAACCCGAGTTCTTCTAAAATAAGCTTTGACTGAAATTCTACCTTTGGTTAAACAAATTGGTTCCGTTATCGGGAATCTGATAATCGTTTTGATTTCTTAATTCAATCCTCTCATCAAACACCTATTATGTCGAATATCAACGACAATAGTCAACAAGGTCTTCAACAACAAGGAAATAATGCATGTGACAGGTCTCCACCTCCTTCACCACATGATTCACAATGTCTATCACGAGAAGGAACTCCAGATGGCTCTGAGACAAACAATGAAGTTGAAAATCAAAATGGAGTCGAGGCGATTCAAAATACTGGAGTTGTGAATGAACAAGCACTTGATGATGCCTTAAAAAATCTGATTGCTCAGCAAGTCAGTAATGCGCTCCGTGCTTTTACTATTCAATTGCCACTTGCGCCACCAACACCAACTCCGAATCAGAATACATTGGAAAACCCACGTTTTGGGCTCGTGCATTCAGGCACTGGTGGAACTCCAAGCGAGTCTCGTGATGGCGAACCAGGTAACATAGTTAATTCAGATTTACAAAATTTAACCCTGCAGAAGCAGCTCAAGGAACAAAGCGATCGCATAGAGAAAATACCTGGAGTACCACCTGTTATCAAAGGAATAGACATGGACAATTACTCACAACAACCATGGAAGCCAAGTGCCGCTCCGGTGCCTATTCCAAAGAAGTTTAAAATGCCTGATATTCCAAAATATGATGGCACAACTGATCCACGAGATTATGTGACTGCATTCACGACTGGCGTGAAAGGCAACGATTTAACCAAACAAGAAATCGAATCAGTATTGGTCAAGAAATTTGGTGAAACACTCACCAAGGGAGCATTGACATGGTATTCTCTTTTACTCGAAAATTCCATAAATTCTTTTGCTGAGCTTGCAGATTCATTTATCAAAGCACATTCCGGAGCTCAAAAAGTCGAGATAAGAATGGAAGAAGATATTTTCAAAATCAAGCAAGGGGACTCAGAGTTGCTTAGAGAGTTCGTGGATAGGTTCCATCGTGAAAGAATGACGCTACCACGTGTACCAAACAATTGGGCAACTATAACCTTCACCAGTAATTTGAATGAAAAAAGCTCAGAAGCCACGAGGCGACTCAAGGAAAGTCTTCGTGAGTTCCCAGCAACGACTTGGAATGATGTTTACAACAGGTATAGCACGAAGCTAAGGATAGAAGAAGATATTATCTCACGGTCTCAAAAAGAGGAAAAGGTGAGTTCGAGACGTGCGAAAACCGAAAAAAGGTCCGAAAAAAATAGATACAAACCATATATGGGGCCAGTGGGAAAAGATTCATGGTCAAAGCAGGACAATTCAAGGTATAATCATAGATCGAGGAATAGAGAGTCAGGTTCATCATCAAGGTTTGGGAACGATCGAAACACGCGAGAGACGCGGGATGATGATAGAAACTTGAAGGCAATAGTTGGCGGCTATAATTTTAATGTGAGCACTTCCGAGCTTGTAGCCGTTTTAAGAAGCATGTGTGATAAGGTGCGGTGGCCAAAAGAAATGAGATCAAATCCTAACAAGCGCAATCCTGATCACTGGTGCGAATTCCACAACGATCATGGTCATAAAATGGCAGATTGTAGATTGCTACAAGGTGAAGTTGATCATCTATTAAAGCAAGGGTATCTCACTGAATTATTCAGTGAGAAAGGTAAGCAAGCATACATGAAGAATAGGCAGAAGCCCCCTAAACCGCCTTCTCCCAAAAGGACCGTTAATGTCATAAGCGGAGGTGAAGAAATTAATGGTGTGACGTACACAACAGCCAATAAAGTTTCAAAAGTCACGATTACCCACGGGAAGCGGGTTCGACATGTTTTGGAGGAAGAAAGTATTACATTTGAAGATGCAGACGCGGACGGCGTGATAACCCCCCACAACGATGCACAGGTAATTTCTCTACTTGTACATAATACTAATGTAAAACGAGTTTTGATTGATCCAGGTAGTTCCGTGAACATTATTTTCCTAAGAGTACTAAATGAGATGCAAGCAGAAGATAGACTGGTACCTAAGACACATACCCTGTCCGGCTTCGATAATTCGAGCGTTGTGACAAAAAGAGAGGTAACACTTACGACATTCGCATAAGGAGTGGTAAAGAAACGAAGTTTCAAGTGGTAGAGATGGAAATGGCTTACAATATAATTCTCGGAAGACCATGGATACACAAGATGGAAGCTGTTCCATCTACCTTACATCAAGTTATGAAATTCCCATCACCATGGGGAATACGTCAAATTCGTGGGGATCAACAAACTTCCAAAAGCATAAATTCTGTAGCAGACTCAAGTACGAACAACGAAGAAAAGTAGCAATTACAGAATCCAGTTGAGGATACCACAACACAAACCTCAACTGAACAAGGGCGAACAGATGTGGACTCACAGCCCGATTCCATTCAAGAACTGGAGGAAAATAAAAATATCAAAACAACGATTGAGGAACTGGAGGCTGTGGAGTTATTTACACAATGGCCAGAAAGGAAAATCTACGTTGGTGCTAACCTGAGCCACGACATGAAAGGTAAGTTGATTGAATTTTTAAAAACTAACGTGGATTGTTTTGCCTGGTCCCATTCTAATATGACAGGAATTCCACCGGGAGTAATGACTCACAAGTTAAATGAAGACCCATCGTATCCACCCATCAAACAAAAGAAGAGAAAGCAGGGGACTTTCAAGAATCAGGTAATTCAAGAGAGGTTCAAAAACTATTAAAAATTGGGTCTATCCGCGAGGTAAAGTATCCTAATTGGTTAGCTAATACTGTTGTAGTGCCAAAAAAGAATGGCAAATGGCGAGTTTGTGTAGATTACACAGACCTTAACAAAACTTGTCCTAAAGATTCTTTTCCATTACCACATATCGATCAATTAATTGATGCCACTGCAGGACATGAATTGTAAAGCTTTTTAGATGCATATTCAGGGTATAACCAGATCAAAATGGATCCCTTAGATGAAGAAAAAACTTCATTTATAACAGACAGGGGGACTTACTGTTATAAAGTAATGCCCTTTGGTCTCAAAAACACTGGTGCCACATACCAGAGATTGGTGACCAAAATGTTTCAAGAACATTTGGGAAAAACTATGGAAGTCTATATAGATGATATGCTTGTCAAATCTCAAGATCAGTTCGAATGGATTGAGGATTGTCAACAAGCACTCAAAAAATTGAAGACATACCTTTCAAATCCGCCGTTGCTCGCAAAACCAAAGGTTGGGGAAAGATTTCTCATCTATCTGGCTGTATCAGAAGTAGTTGTGATCACCTGTTTCCTCACTCGTTCCGTGCTTCTGAGGCCTTGAAAACCTCATTTTTACTTGCCTCGATTTGCGTGCGCAGTCCGGGCACGTAGCCGGAAAATTTTTATGTTGAAATTTGTGAAATCTGAGAAAAATTTGAAGAATTTTGATATTAACATGATTAAAGTTGACTTTGATCAACATTTTTGGCAAACGGACCCGGACCCGAGATTGGACGGTCCCGGAAGGTCCGTAGAAAAATATGGGACTCGGGCATGTGCCTGGAGTCGAATTCCGAGGTCTAGAGCCCGAGGAAAGAATTTTTCTGTGAAATTGTTTTTCTGAAATTATTAAGGAAATTGGAAATGAAAATTGATTAAAAGACTGTGGTATCGGGCTCGTATTTTGGTTCCGACACCCGGAACAAGTCTTATATATTGTTTAAGCGCTTTCTGTAAAGTTTGGTCGAAATCGGACGTCATTTGACGTGTTTCGGACCTAAATATCTAAAGTGGAAGTTTATAAAGTTTAGAAGAAAATCATGAGTTTTGAGGCTTGATTCTATGAACATAATGTTATTTTGGCGATTTGATCGCGCGAGTAAGTCCGTGGGATGTTTTTGAGGTTGTGTGCATGTTTCGTTTGGAGCCTCGAGGGCTCAGGTGAGTTTTGGATAGCCATCGGATTGCATTTTCTCATTTTTAAAAATCTGGTATTTTCAGTGCTGGTGTCTTCGCATTTGCGAAGAAATGATCGCAAATGCGATATCGCAAATGCGAAAACGGGGAGACTTTGCTTGGGTCGCAAATGCGACAATATGTTCGCATATGCGAGGGCCGCCCAGTCGCAAATGCGACGTCTTCCTTCGCAAATGCGATAGCCCCATTTTCCCTCTGTGTTCGCAAATGCGGGAAAAGGCTCGCAAATGCGAGGTAGGGGTCATCGCAAATGCGATGTAATTTTCGCAAATGCGAAAATTGCCTCCAGACCCAAGTTCGCAAATGCGAACTAAAATGTTCGCAATTCCCACGCATGTTTTGTTCGCAAATGCGAACCTATGTTCGCTTTTTCCATATCCGAGGCCCAGCAAATTTTATACTTAGTCGAATTTTCATCACTTTTCACCATTCTTTCAAAACCCAAACACCATAGGCGATTTTTCAAGAGCAAACTTCATCCCAAATCATTTGTAAGTTAATTTTTACTCAATTCTTTCAACTTTTAACATTATTAAACATGTTTTCCACTTGAAATCAAGGATTTTCATGGGTGAAATTGGGGTTTTTGGGTAGAACCTAGGTTTTTCATAAATTGGGGAGTTAGACCTCGATTTAAGGTCCGATTTCAAAACAAATTATATATTTGAACTCGTGGGGGAATGGGTAACCGGATTTTGGTTCGAACCTCGAGTTTTGACCACGTAGGCCCGGGGGCGTTTTTTGGAATTTTCGAGAAAAACTTGGAAAATTCATTTTTATGCATTCAAATTGTTTCATATAGTGTTATTAAAGTAATTAAGCAATTTGTGATTAGATTCGAGCGAATTGGAGGTGGAACCGCGAGGTAAAGCGATAGTTGAGGATTAAGTGGATTTCAAGGCTTTGAGGTAAGTGTTTGGTTTAACTCTAGCTTGAGGGAATAGGAGTTGAGTCTTGTTGCTAATTGCTATGTGATCGAGTACGATGTATAGGCATGGTGACGAGTATCTATACATTGGTGTCTAGCATGACCGTGAGTCCTTATAATGTGATTATCATGAACTGATTGTGAATTTCATGTTTATAGGAGTATTTATATATGTTGTGAATAACATGTGAATGGTGATATGATAATTTGATTCCTAGGAGCACTGGCTCGAACTGTGATACGAATATTGAAAGTATATGAAATGACTTGATTCATTGAGGAGCGTCGGCTTCAGTTGTAGAACGAATTGCGAAAGTATAAGTGATAATTGAACCTCTGGAGCATCTGCTCGAGTTGTGAAAAAAAAGTAAAAGTAAGAAAGAGGAGAGATCATTATGTTGCCCTCTTGGTGGGCTATTGTTGGGCTGTGATTCCTCTGCATTGTGTTCTTAACGGATACTAGGGTCGCTTAGGTTAATGTTTCCTTGTGTCGTATGATGACTATGGTTATAGATGGGTTGGTTGGGTGTGGTAGTCGGTTAGATATAGCTGAGGTGGTCAAGTGTGGTAATAGGTTGGTTATAGCTGTGGTGGTTAGATGTTGGAACTAATGTGGTGGTTAGATGTTGGAACTAATGTGGGTATAGTAATTCCCTTGCCGGGATATTTGAGATAATGTTTTGTTCCCTCACTGGGATGTCGTTATATTGTTGTTTGTGACGGAATATGAGATAAGAATTTCTTGGAGCTTGGGCTCCAGTGATATCGTGGAGTAAGAAAAGAAAGAAAGGGAAAGAGTTACTGGTTATTCCCTTGCCGGACGTTTTGTTGATTCTGTTGTTGGTTTTTTTTTCTCTCCCTTGCCGGGATACTGAGATTATTAAGTTGTTTGTCATGTGTATTCCCTTGCCGGGATTTTCATTATTGTTTATTTACTCTCTTGCCCCGTATTTGTGACTGTGGTTTGGATGAGGAAATATGATCTTGGTGGAGCGGGTTGCACGCCGCAACAATAATATGTGAGGGTCGGGTTGCACGCCGCAACAATAATATGTGAGGGTCGGGTTGCGCGCCGCAACAATGATACTTGATAAATGATATGGGTCGGGTTGCACGCCGCAACAGTGGTATTCGTGGATCGGGTTGCGCGCCGCAACAATAATATATGAGGATCGGGTTGCACGCCGCAACAATGATATGTGATAAATGATATGGGTCGGGTTGCACGCCGCAACAGTGGTATTTGTGGATCGGGTTGCACGTCGCAACAATGGTAATTGTGGAACGGGTTGCACGCCGCAACAATTATTGATACCATGTGTTTATTTTGAGTATTGGTTCTTGTTCACTGTAATTCTAAGCTGCTTTAGTTGGTTACTTTGGATTACTGTTAATATTGTTATCTCCCCATAGCATGTTTCCCCTCCCACATTGTTACTTGCCGGTATTTCGATTCTTTGATATTTATAGCTGCACAGGTTTATGTGGTGTCCGGTCTAGCCTCGTCACTACTTCGCCGGGGTTAGGCTAGACACTTACCAGCACATGGGGTCGGTTGTGCTGATGCTACACTTCTGTGCAATTTCTGCACAGGTCCAGGTTTTGAGGAGCAGCAGCAGGCTTTCACTTTACGAGATCGAGGTAGCCTTGCAGGCGTCCGTAGGCCCGATGTCTCTTCTATATGTTCTCTGTTTTGACTGTTGCCTCATTGTTTTCGAGACAGACAGCTTATATATTTCTTTCATACCTTTGTATTTAGTATATTCTTAGTAGTTCGTGAGTGATGTGACACCAAATCTTGGGTAGAGGTTATTATTGACTATTCCGCATTTTGTTTCATATTTATAAGACAGACTTCCGCTACTGTTCTTAGTAGATTTCATGTTATATATTGATGCTACAAACTGTTAAGATAACCGTTTATTGATGAAAAGGTAAATAAGTTGGCTTGCCTAGCTACCACGAGTAGGCGCCATCACGGCTCTGATGGTGGAAAATCCTGGTCGTGACAGTAGCGGTGAGTGCTGTTTTAGTTCGTGAAGACCAAGGTAAGCAATCTCCAATTTATTATGTTAGCAAATCATTATTAGATGCGGAGACGCGGTATCCTCAATTAGAAAAGCTTGCACTTGCACTAATCATGGCATCTAGAAAATTAAGGCCTTATTTTCAATGTCACCCTATCTCTATAGTAACTGCTTATCCATTACGCAATATATTACACAAGCATGAGTTATCAGGTAGGCTAGCCACATGGGCTATAGAATTAAGTGAATATGACATCATACCAGCCCAGAACCGCAATAAAATCACAAGTGTTAGCTGATTTTAGTCAAGGGATGCGACTAGAAGCGGAAAAAGAACTACAAGTGTTCAATGGATCTAATTTAGGAACCTGGATTTTATTTACTGATGGCTCACCAAATGTGAAAGGAGCAGGTTTAGGAATTGTTTTGGTACCACCTATGGGTGAAATCATTCGACAAGCCATAAAATGTCATCCTATAACTAACAATGAGGCAGAGTATGAAGCCGTGATTGCAGGCTTAGAACTGGCACGTGAACTTGGTGTAGAACAAATTATAATCAAAAGCGATTTGCCACTCGTAGTCAACCAGATGCTGGGGACTTATACAGCCAGGGAAGTAAGGATGCAGTAGTACCTAGAAAAGGCACGAGATCTGGTTAGGCAATTCCAAAGTGGAAAGTTTTGCAGGTCCCACGGGAGGAGAATGTTGAGGCAGATGCCTTAGCCAATCTTGCATCTATAGCAGAAGTAACAAATGAGGAAAACGCTTCTGTCATACATTTATTTCATTCGATACTCGATCAAGATAAAATGAGGTAAATTTCAATAACCTAATTTGGGACTGGAGAAACGAGATTGTTGCTTTTTTGCAGTATGGAACCGTACCTGAAGATAGGAAAAAAGCTCACGCGCTTCGTAAAAAGGCTGCTCGGTACTGTTTAAAGCAAGGCAATCTTTATCGAAAATGTTCGGCGGTCCATTAGCGAGATGTCTCGGGCCTTCTCAAACGGAATATGTAATGAGAGAGATACACGAGGGGCATTATGGAAATCACGCAGGAGGAAGGTCACTGGTAAGAACCATGATTAGAGCAAGCTATTATTGGCCTAAAATGGAAGAAGAAACGGAGAATTTCGTGGCTAAATGTGATAAGTGCCAAAGATATGGTAACAATATGCATAGACCTGCGGAGTTGCTACATCCGGTCATCGCACCATGGCCTTTTATGAAATGGGGGATGGACATCGTAGGTCCACTTCCACAAGCAAAAGGTAAGGTAAAATTCCTACTTGTACTCACTGACTACTTTACTAAATGGGTAGAGGCAGGAGCATTTAAACAGGTACGGGAGAAAGAAGTCAGAGATTTCATTTGGAAAAATATCTCGATTTGGTGTACCAAAAGAAATCGTGTGTGATAATGGCCCACAATTTATAGGCACACAAATCACAGAATTTTATCAAAGTTGGCAGATCAAAAGAATTACCTCAACACCTTATCATCTGGTGGGTAATGGACAAGCTGAGTCAACAAATAAAGTTATTATCAACAATTTAAAGAAACGATTGGAAGAATCCAAAGTCAATTGGCCATAATTGCTACCTGGTGTTTTATGGGCATATCGCACCACAGCAAAAACAAGCACGGGTGAAACACCGTTTTCACTAGTATACGGGGCTGAAGCATTGATCCTAGTGGAGATAGGAGAACCTAGCACGAGATATACACAAGAAACTGAGGAATCCAATGAAGAGGACATGCGACTAAATCTTGATCTACTTGAAGGAAAAAAGAGAAGCTGCATTAATAAGGATGGCAGCGCAAAAATAAGTTATGGAACGATACTACAATCGAAAAGCACGTCTTAGATACTTTAAGATTGGGGACTTCGTACTCAAGAAAGTTTTTCAATCCACGAAGACGGCTTATACGGGAAAATTAGGCCCAACCTGGGAAGGACCTTACAAGATTCATGGAATTGCGGGAAAAGGAGCATACGAGCTGGAAACAATGGATGGTAAGATATTACCTTCACATTGGAATGTTGTTCACCTGAAGAGATATTATTTCTAAGGAGTACCCACGGGCAGGTATCCTCATTTTAAAATTTTGCTTTTGAACTGCTAAAATTTTACTAACGATTTTAGATGATAGGCAAAAAGCTAACACGTACTAAATGATGAATCACGATCTGCAAGGCACGTGGAATAGATTAAAATTCCCGGTCTAGGGTTACAACTATTTTGATAGAAATTGAAACAGGTTAAGCAGTCTTCATCTATAATCGTACCTCCGAGTCCCGTCTGTTTTCTTCCTTTATAGGAAAATGACCAAATAAGAGGAGTAATCAAGTGCTCGAGGATTCATACTTCAAAGCTCAAACACTTGGGGGACTATATAATACACATAGACATATGTATAAAGAAGGCAAAGAAGATTGAGAAACGATCAAAGTTCAAGCCTGAGAAGTTTACTCATTAAATGAGTCAAGTGCAGAGCAAAGCTACGAGCTAAAAAGCCAAAGAAAAACCTTATCATAGTTAGGTTAAAGGCAGTATACATGTACTGAAATGGGTTATTACATAAAAACCTTGTGTTTTATTTTCTTTTGAAAATTTGTTGTAAGGAAAACAATTACGAAAAAGTTATAGAAGTTACTCAAATACATGTAAGATGTTATTTAAAGCTTGACAGAGTTCAAATAAAAACTTGTCAAAGTTATTTCAGGAAACATGTGTATTCCTATTTCTTTTGTCGTACAGTACACCATTATGAAGTTTAGACGTCTTTTTCATTAAGTGTCGAATATAAAAGGGCCCTCTTTTATAAAATTCATGATTGATTCAATTATTCATGAAGTTAAAAAAAAGGCATTTTGCAAAATAAAAATGCAAGTTATTCAGTAAGTCCTTAAATATAAAGGTAAGAATAAACAAAACAGAAGTTCAAACAGCAAACTTCTTAATATTAAAAAAGTTTAGACTAAGTATGAACTTAGTCATAAACCAAAAGTTGTTTATACAAAGCGCCCCATAAAAGGTCTGGGGACTTAACGTTTTCAACAACCCTTAAAAACAACCAAGGGTTACAACCACATACCACCAAAAGAAAAAACGAGAGAGTCATATATCATAAACTTGTCACTAGAGAGTTGAAGAAGGATCGTCAGCAGCAGCAGGCTCAACTTGACTTGAAGGAATTGGAGCACTCACCGTACCTGTATCATCTTCTATATTCTCAGAAGTTTC
>NW_017670326.1:959518-972043 GCF_001879085.1 Nicotiana attenuata
AAGAAAGAGGTGCAAAGACTAACGGGGAGAATTGCAGCTTTGGGAAGATTTATTTCCAAATCATCAGAAAAATGTTTTAAATTCTTTTCAGCTCTTAAAAAGCAAGATCAGTTCGAATGGACTGAGGATTGTCAACAAGCACTCAAAAACTTGAAGACATACCTTTCAAATCCGCTGTTGCTCGCAAAACCAAAGGTTGGGGAAAGATTGCTCATCTATCTGGCTGTATCAGAAGTAGCGGTGAGTGTTGTTTTAGTTCGTGAAGACCAAGGTAAGCAATATCCAATTTATTATGTTAGCAAATCATTATTAGATGCGGAGACGCGGTATCCTTAATTAGAAAAGCTTGCACTTGCACTAATCATGGCATCTAGAAAATTAAGGCCTTATTTTCAATGTCACCCTATCTCTGTAGTAACTTCTTATCCATTGCGCAATATATTACACAAGCATGACTTATCATGTAGGCTAGCCAAATGGGCTATAGGATTAAGTGAATATGACATCACATACCAGCCCAGAACCGCAATAAAATCACAAGTGTTAGCTGATTTTTTAGCTGATTTTAGTCAAGGGATGCGACTAGAAGCGGAAAAAGAACTACAAGTGTTCAATGGATCTAATTTAGGAACCTGGATTTTATTTACTGACGGCTCATCAAATGTGAAAGGAGCAGGTTTAGGAATTATTTTGGTACCACCTACGGGTGAAATCATTCGACAAGCCATAAAATGTCATCCTGTAACTAACAATGAGGCAATATATGAAGCCATGATTACAGGTTTAGAACTGGCACGTGAACTTGGCATAGAACAAATTATAATCAAAAGCGATTCGCAACTCGTAGTCAACCAGATGCTGGGGACCTATACAGCCAGGGAAGTAAGGATGCAGCAGTACCTGGAAAAGGCACGAGATCTGGTTAGGCAATTCCAAAGCTGGAAGGTTTTGCAGGTCCCATGGGAGGAGAATGTTGAGGCAGATGCCTTAGCCAATCTTGCATCTGCAGCAGAAGTAACAAATGAGGAAAACGCTTCTGTCATACATTTATTTCATTCGGTACTCGATTAGGACAAAAATGAGTAAAATTTCAATAACCTAACTTGGGACTGGAGAAACGAGATTGTTGCTTTTTTGCAGTATGGAACCGTACCTAAAGTGTCACGCCCCGAATTCGAGGGACATGACTGGCGCCCGACCGGGTAGCCCCAGCCAAGCGAACCTAGATGCCTTTCCTAACCCACATGTTACCCCATGTTTTCCTTACTCAATTATTCCAAGAATTTGCCAAATGATTAATTAAGAACACTTTTAATTTACAAAACACATACATACTTACATAATAGTAATGAAATCACCAACTCGTTACCAATGTATGAAAACACGGATCTACACAAGTTTCTAACCCATATCTACTGTCTACGGAGCCTCTAAAAGTACAACAGGATAATATAGTATTTGCCGGTAACAAGGCTCCAGCTATACCTTACACAAAATCAAAATAAAACTCCGAAAACAAGCGGCCTGAGCCACGCAGGGCCCCGAGAGGAAAGGGGCTCACCAAAAAGCTGATGGAGGACGAAAGGGAGCTACGATCGGTGGACTGGAGTACCTGCTACGGATCCACCTACAATCATAACACGAATGTAGCGCCCCCGGCAAAAGGGACGTCAGTACATTTGAATTGTACTGGTATGTATGAACAAACTTTGCTCCAAGTAAACTCGAACCATAAGCAAGTAAGTAACAGTAATAAAAGCGACAATCAAATCCACAAGGAGGGAACAATTAAGCCAACAGGTATACAATCTCTCCTCCATAAACAAGCATGTAATTGTAATGGAAACAACAATCAAATCCACAAAGAAAGAGCAATCAAACCAACAAGTTTACAATCTCTCCTGTTTCCCCTTCCACATTTCCACATCAATAATTTCACAATTTGTTCATAGTTCATTTCAATAGCGATTTCGATCGCTTTCCAACCTTATTACCTCGGCCACCCTTATCACCATAACCCACACCTTATTTCTTCGTGTTGCGGTGCGCAACCCGATCCCACCGAACAATCACAATTCACAAACAACACAACAACAACAATAATTCACAAAGAACAACAACAACAATCCTCAAGAAACAACAACAACAATTTACAAAGAACAACAACAACAATTTACATGAACTTCCATAGCCATCAATACCATTTCCATGTATTCCACTACTCATATGCATTGATAGGTCACGACAATAATTTCCCACGACAAACCACATATGTTACTACCACGGTTATTCCGAGCACATCAATTCCCATTTTCTTCCATTACTTGTTTCACAGTTCTTACCACATAGCACATTCACAATCGCAAACTTGGTTTATTTCTGATTAATTGCATCAATATAGCGAAGGCACAACCACAATCACTCAACCATACCAATCACAGGAATTTCACAAACAAATCACGTAGAAATCACATACCAAGCACTCNCTAGATTTTCCAAATTTTGGATTGCCAAATACCTATTTTACCCTCTAAATTATAATATTTATCTTCTTTTATTTTTTAAAAACTTTTTAATATTATGATTTTCCCTTTTTAGTTTATATTATCGACTTACTTATAGAATAAATAAATATTATTTATAAAGTAAAAAAAATATATAAACATATATAATGCTGGAATAACAAAATAATGAGCATAGTAAAAAAAATTAGTTAGAATAATTTGTTAGTAATAATAATTTTAGGTTATTAACGACAAAAATTCAAAAGTTTATTTACACAATTAAGAATGAAAGAAAATAAAGGTTGTAATATATATATTCCATGCACGTAANATATATATATATATATATATATATATATATATATATATATATATATATATATATATATATATATTCTATACACGTAATATAAAAAATAATTATTTAAATAAAGGTATTTTTATGATATACATTATATATTCTTGAAAAACATGCTCAATTATATTATTATGTTTCTACTAACTTTCCCAGGACACAAAGTTATGTCACCGGAAAGCGGGGGGACTATCTGTACAGGGTAAAATATGCTATGTTAAGTCGTGCATGGAATATATATAATATAATTGAGCATAATTTTCAAGAATATATAATGTATATTATAAAAATACCTTTATTTAAATAATTATTTTTTATATGACATGCATGGAAAAGATATTTTACAACATTTATTTTCTTTCATTCTGAATTGTGTGATTAAATTTTTGAATTTTTGTTGTCAATACTAAAAAGATAAAAAATAAATAAAAAGAAGATAAATGTTTATAATTTAGAGGGTAAAATAGGTATATGACAATCCAAAATTTGAAAAATTTAGTTGAGTGACCTTCTGAGTGCAATATGCATAGTTGAGTGACTTTGTTATTACAAACGAAAGAAAAATGACTTTAGAAGATAATTCGGGACAGTTGAGTGACAATTTGAGTAATTGACTCTTAGTTTAATTAATAAATATGTGTATTATATCCTGTTCCGTTTTGAAAGGTCAGGTTGACCATTTTTCAAGTGAAGTTGCACAATGTACGTAATGTATAAAATGAATGTTAAAGAACATACCACACTGAGAACAAGCAGTTGAACAGACTAATAACATATGGTATGCCTGAAAAAATTTCAGTCGATCTCTTTCTAATCACCCTCTGAAAGGTAATCCTATACCATCATCAGAAATTAGTAAATAAATTATCAAAAAGCACCAAAATCAGTAACGGGAAAAAGAGCGTGAGAGAAAAAAAAAAAAACCACAAACACAGACAGTAAAAGTGGAAATTCAAGCTTACATAGGCGCCAAGAGGAGTAACAAACTATTTAAAATTCCTGCCCCAAGAAGAAAGGATATATAAATTAAAAACCTCATGATAACTATCATGGACAACATCCAAGAAATTAAACAAAGAAAAATACAAGAAAATGAAAGTCCTACCTAAAATGCCAAAGGCGGTGTGGAGAGCATGGATTACTCCCATGGCAGAGAAGCTTAATTTCCTCTCGAGCACAAAAGGTGGAAACAACCTAAAACCAGAAGCAAAAGGTGCAGCCAATCTTGATTACATGAGATATATATAGAAAATAACTTTCTTTTGCAGCAGTGACGTTAGCGTCACAATACAAAAGCAGATGGTCGTGACCACACGTGTAATCAACATTTAAACTTTATGGGTTTTAAATTTAATTTTATAGATATTTAATAAATTTTTTAATACAATACAAAGTTTAGACTAATGCTACTATGTTTGATTGAACCCGTAACTTATCTTCCCCACCCCTCACCTAGTGAACATATTCTTCTTTGAGCGAACCATAACTATTTTGATATATACCTGACTCAAATGCGACAAGCATGCTAAATATTTTTCAGAAATAGTTTATTTATTTAAGTGTATAAATTCATTTAGTAGTATTGCGTCTAGAATTATTCTTTAGCTCCTTTTAAGCCCTTTAGTAATGTTGTTAGGCAAGAATTGGGGATTAATTGATGACCTCCGTATTATTAAATAACAATGGCAAAAGAATAACATTAACTCTATTTATCTTTCAGCTCAATGTTCCCTCCTTTTTCCTTCTGTTTTTTTTTTCTTTTCGTTTTGGCTCTTTTATTATCATTCAAAACCAGAATACTTATTCCACTCCCCCCCTTGCCCCGCCATGTTGGAAACATTAAGATTTAAAAGAGAAAAGAAATCTTGAAGGGTATATATAAGACTGAGTGGAAATTATAAACGAGAGGATATATAGAAGTGGCAGTGGAAAAGAGAGGACATAAATATATGGCATCTCTTTTGCTTTTTCAGCATATATAATATACTAACTGTTCTTACTTGAAATGGATACGTTTTAACAGGCATCTTAATGTGACCGCTTTACTCATCATTAAGAAAAAGATTATTAAAAAAAATTAAATACTTCTGCTTTTGAATGAAATTTAAGCTGATCTTTTGACAAATTTTAGTGGAAGAAAAGCTGAAAATAAATTCTTGCTTAGTTTACCTCCAGATTATCGTTCTCTTTTGAAAAATAAAAAGGAAGTTAGATGATCAATCGAACATGTTGAAGGGGGAAAAAAACATAGAGTACACAAAAGATTAAAAAAAATGTCAACTTGTGTTTCGTGCGATATTATATCGTTTTACTGCCAGTTTCATCCGGTCTCTGGTAACTTGGCTTTTTATTTCATGGTACATGTGTTGGAGTTTCTAATTAGTTAAAATTAAAAAAATGCATGACATTGGAAGAAAAAAAAAATTCAGAACTCCAAAGTTCAGGAGCTCAAGGCCTACATTAACTTCTTATTTAACGGAACTTGTAATATCCAATGCCTTATCCTTATTCCACATTCTCTCATTTTCAATTCCAAAAATACTCTGCCATAACCACTCTCTTTGATTCCCACTATATGCCACCATTGAGCAACGAACCTCAGCATAAAATGGTGCAACTTTTCAGGAGATTAAACTAATATTGGAGTTATTCTTTTATTTGTCCTCTTTGAAATCTAGAGTTTGTTGACTTGAAAGGTGATTTCTAAGCTTAATATCTATTTGTATTAAGGAAGCATCCAGGTTTTTTTTTTTTGGTTTCAAAAAATATGAAGCATTCAGATTGATAGCGAAGTACTAAAAGTAAATTTCAAGTTGATGTATTTAGATGTAAAAAAGATTGCCAAGTTGACTTTTGGTTCAACTTTATTTGGTTTTGGTCATGTGACCGGAGGTTTAATTATTATGGATTTGGATTATGATTCATTTAATAATAATGCTTATTTTTCTACGTTTGTTTCTTTACATAAATATGATAGTGATGTAAACATATGGCATGCTAGACTTGGTCATATTGGCCAACAAAGAGTGGAAAGGTTAGCAAAACAAGGATTGCTTTCCAACATTGAACATGTGGAATTGTCCACTTGTGAAAATTGTCTAGCTGGAAAATCTGCAAGAAAACCTTTTGGTCAGGCGACTAAAGCCGAATATCCTTTGCAATTAGTCCATTCGGACATCTGTGGGCCTATGAATGTTAGGGCTAGGCATGGAGCAAGTTATTTCATCACATTTATTGATGACTTTACCCGTTTCAGTTATGTCTATTTATTTTCTCATAAATCAGAAGCAATAAGTTGCTTCAAACGCTATATGAGCTTAGTGGAAAATCAATTAGACAAGAAGATAAAAGCTCTTCGAACTGACCGTGGTCGTGAACACTTATCAACCCAGTTTAATGGGTTATGTGATGAAAAGGAAACAGTTCATCAGTTGACTATCCCAAGTACTCCACAACAAAATGGTGTTGCATAGAGAAGAAACAGAACGCTCCTAGAAATGGTTAGGTCAATGATGGCACAAGCTAACTGTTGGCCCAAGTAGAGGTTACTTTCGAAGACTGACAAAGGAGCTCGGGCATGAACCAAGACCATCCCTTGTGTGCATAGAAACGGGCAGATTCGAGCATGTGGGATTCACGTAAAGGAGATAAGCTTAAATTGGTGTATTTGATATCTCCTGATCGAAAAGGTTGCATAATTGATAAGGAGAAGGACTCCTTAATAAAATAGAACACTATTCAAGATAGGGAAGGAGTTAGAAGTTGAAATCAACTAGAACTCTTCCACCAAAGAAGAGTAGCATCAAAATTCTAGTCAATCTCTATTTACTAACTCTATAAATACCAGTGTTATTCTCTTTTACAGGTGTTGCACAAACCCAGAAGTTAAACGTGAATTGAGAGCAAAATAGCAAGACAATTTTGCAAGCAGTTCGTGTGTGATTCAAGTGTGTAAACCTGAAGCTACTTGAACCAGATAGAAGAACCAGTTCCAAGTGCCTGTCTTTTATTCTAGTTCAATTGTAGTAGGTGTTTTCATATTGTACCTTTCAACTTTATCTAGAGGCAATTGTATTAGGTACTCAGAGATTTCAAGTTAGAGTTAACTTGAAGTTGTCGCAACAGTTGAGGCTGTGTGCTACAACAGGATTAGAGTTAGTCCTAGGTTTACAAAAGAGTTTTTGTAAATGCAGTTTTTGGCTCAGTGATTTTAGTGGAGAGTTTGGGAAAATCCTACTGGAAAGTAGGTCGTGGTTTTTTCAGCGTTTGAGCCGGGTGTTTTCCACGTAAAAATACTTATGTTCTTTACTTTCTGCATTTATTATTCCGCAATAGTAGTATAAGGAACATATAGAAGAACCAGGTCCTTCCATAATCAGTTTAAGCAAAAAATTGGACACCACATAAATCACCCCCCCCCCCCTTCTTTGTGTGATATTGAAGTATAAAACATCAATTGGTATCAGAGTAGGTTATCCTTGAAGAGGCTAACACCTTAGGAACAGATCAAGATGAGTGCACCACCTGAAAACTGGGGAGGACAATCCACTGCTAGGCCTCCACTCTTTAATGGCCAGTACTACTCCTGGTGGAAAAACAAGATGAGAGATCACATCATCGGAGAGGATTATGAACTATGGGACGTTATTACTGATGGTCCCCTAGCTACCACGAAGAAGAATGCTGAAGGAGTAGATGTGCCAAATACTAGAGTTGACTGCAATGCTGAGGACTTGAGGAAGTGGGAAAAGAATGCTAAGGCAAAGAAATGGCTTGTGTGTGGACTTGGTCCAGACGATACAGCAGAATTCAAAGTTGTACTACTACTAAGGAAATTTAGGACACTTTGCAAGTGGCTCATGAAGGAACTTCTCAAGTGAAGAGATCAAGAGGAACACTGCTATATTCTCAATATGAAAATTTTACCATGAAGGAAGGAGAAACCATCTAAGAGAAGTATACAAGGTTCACAACACAAACAAATGAACTTAAGTCTCTTGGAAGGATTATCCTTGAAGAAGACAAAGTTGAGAAAATTCTGACAAGGGTCTTGCCAGTCACTTGGGAAAGCAAGATCACTGCTATTCAGGAATCAAAGAACATTTCCACTCTCAAGTTGGACGAACTAATTGGAAATCTCACTGCCTATGAACTTAGAAGGCAAACCATGAAGATGGATGCACCCAAGAAGGAAAGGAGCCTGGCTCTCAGAATCGCTGAAGGTGCTGATCGAGAGGAGGATGAAATGGCTATGATCACAAAGGATTTCAAGAAGTATCTAATGAGAGGAAAGGGTTCTTCAAGAGGTGAAAGCTACAACAAACCAAGGATTCCTGAAAAACATACCAACGGGGCTGGTACAAATGTGGTAAGACTGATCACATCATCAAAAACTGTCCTCAGTTGGAAATTGAATGGAAGAAGGAAAGGGTTGAACGAAGAAATAGAAAGAAGGAATAGGTTCATCCCAAGAAGAGCAAAGGATCAACAAAAGCTATGGTTGTTGCCTGGGGAGAAAGCTCAGATCAGGATTCAGGAGATGAAGATGGAGATGAACAAGCACTTATGGCCATCGGAGAATATGATGAGGAATCAGAGGTAAAGGTGATTCATCTCAAAGACAATATTAAGTTTTTGTCTAAAGAAAGTCTATCTGAGTTACTGCTAGATTTCATTGATGAATCTGAGGTCATAAACAATGAAAAGGAACAATTGTCTAAGGAATGTGTAATCTTGAAAGCTAAGTGTAAAAATCTGGAACTCAGGGCTAGTGAAAGTGATAGTAAAAATACTGAGTTGAAGAACCAGGTTCTTGAACTTGAACCACTGTGCTAGAGCTTAGATTTGAAAATTTAAAACTAAAATTAGGAACAGGTAAAAAGAAAGGTGATCACGCACATCTCACCTTAGAAGAAAATCTAGGGAAAATGAAGGATGAGTTCTACAAAAGAGATGAGCAGATAAGAGTCCTAAAAGAAGATCTAAGCAAGGTTAAGCATGAACTAGACAGAATTTGTAAATGGAATGAGTCCTCTGATGCACTTTCATGGCTACAAGAACACCATAGTAGCAATAAGAGAGGACTTGGCTACGCGACCCCTGCACCTAAGTGGGATCCCAAAAGCAAGTACATCACACTTCCTGAGAACAAAATTTGCACACACTGTGGTAAGACTGGTCACTACAAAAGTGAGTGTACTGCAAAAGAAAAGGCTAGTCGAAAGAACAAAACTTTTGTTCAAGGGAAAAATAGGCTGCCAGGATGGGCTAAAAAGAATTTAATTCACCCTTTTGCCTATAGAAAGGGACCCAAACTAGTTTAGGTTCCTAAGAATAACCCCTGATTTTATTTTGCAGGTCCAAGTGAAGGGGACAAGCCAAATATGGTACATAGATAGTGGCTGCTCAAAGCATATGACTGGAAGCAAGACCCAGTTCCTTTCACTTGACGACCTAAAAGGAGGTAATGTCTCCTTTGGAAATGGTAAGAAAGGTGAGATTATTAGGGTTGGAAGGTAGGTAAGACAGACTCACACTCCATTGAGAATGTCTACTTGAAAGATGGATTGAAATATAGCATAATCAGTGTATCACAATTGTCTAACAGAGATAACTTGGTAGCATTCACCTCTACCAAATGTTTTATGATAAATCTTATCACTGACAAGATTGTTTTGCAGGGAAAAAGAGTAAACAATATATACATTGTAGATCTGTCCACTCTTTCAGAAAATGAACTCACTTGCTTAAGTGTGTTGGACAATGATCCCCTCTTTTGGCACAAAAAACTTGGACATGCAAGTCTAAGTCAGCTCAACAAATTAGTCTCCAAGGACCTGGTGATAGGGCTTCCTAACATCAAGTTTAAGGAAGACAAAGTTTGTGAGGCTTGTGCAAGGGGGAAGCAGGTAAGATCCTCTTTTAAATGCAAGAAAGTGGTAAGCACGAGCAGATCGATGGAACTGGTCCATATGGATCTCTGTGGTCCAATGAGAACATTAAGCAGAGGTGGTAAAAAATATGTGATGGTGCTTGTTGATGATTACTCTAGATTTACTTGGACATTATTTTTAACATCTAAAGATGAAACATTTGACATGTTTACTTCTTTTGTTAGAAAAACTCAAAAACAACTAGGTAATCAACTTGCATCAATTAGGTCTGATCATGGAACTGAATTTGAAAATGCTAAGTTTGCTGAATTCTGTGATGAGCATAGCATAGATCATAATTTTTCTGCCCCGAGAACTCCACAACAGAGTAGTTGAAAGAAAGAATAGGACACTTGAAGATATGGCTAGGACTATGCTTCTTTCTAGTAAACTGCCCCATAGCTTCTGGGCAAAAGCTGTAAACATTGCATGTTACATCATAAATAGGTGCATCATAAATAGGTGCATGATTATCCCATCTTAGGGCATTTGGATGCAAGTGCTTTGTGCATAACAATGGAAAGGACTCCCTAGGTAAGTTTGATTCCAGAAGTGATGAGGGAGTATTCTTGGGATATTCTTCACATAGTAAAGCTTATAAGATCTATAACAAAAGAACTATGTGTGTAGAAGAAAGTGTACATGTGATTTTGATGAAACTAACATTCTTTCTGAGAGACAGGAACATGAAGATGAAGCAATTGGGCTGGTAAGAAGTTTAAATGAAATCACAACCCAGACTGAAGCTGCACCAGAAGAAGGAACAGGTGATGGAACAGGTTCTTCTATTCAGGGCAACCTGACAGGGGGAATTGAACAAAGAGGAACTGAATCTCAAACCTCGATGGAACCTGTCCATGAACCTGTTGCACAGCAGCAAAGCATTGAAAGAACATCAAAGGGAAACCAGTTGGTTGTGAAATCTTACAATTATCAAAGTTCGCATCCCATTGAGAATATAATCACTGACCCGACCTCTGGAATCAAAACCAGATCTTTATTAAAGAATCTTTGTGCTTTTGATGCTTTCTTATCTCTTATTCAACCTAAAAATGTTGTTGAGGCTTTGTAGGATGCACATTGGGTAAATGTAATGCAAGATGAACTCAACCAATTCGAAAGGAGTCAAGTTTGGCATCTAGTACCAAGACCCAAGGACATATCAGTAATTGGCACAAAATGGGTCTTCAGAAACAAAAGCCTTGAGTAAAGATCACTTGGAGAGGAACATGTTGGAATTAGGGATGATTAAGATCACCTAAAAGGACCAGTTCAAATTTAAACGAGAAAAAAAATTGAAAACAATTATATTTGAGAAAAAACAATTATTGGTTAGAAAGTCTGTAAATTTTGTATATAATTAGATTAAATATTTCTCAGTCTCATACTTTCAACACTATACTCCTGTGCCATGTGCTAAAATGATTCATTAATCTCTAATGATATTTTCTCTGTTTTGGCAAATTTAGACTTACACAAGAGAATTTTCAGTGAAGAACCTAGTTCATCAAGATAAATAGGTATGTTTTCTACACTCTGCATAAATTGAAATAATTATATTTGGATCATGAGCAGATTCCTACCTAATTCCAAACTCCTTTTGGACTTATACGTTACAAGTGAACCATTCCCATTCAAAAGAGTCCCAACCGAATGGAAGTACCTAGATTCTAGGCATACACTCCAATGTCTCTTCAAAACTGAATTTCAGTTTGATTAAACTTCTAAGAGTCTGAAAAGCTGTAGTTTAAGGCTGTATGTGGGCCCGGGCCCGGGCCTAAATGGGCTAAACGGGCCGGGCTAAACGGGCCCGGGCTTAGCGGTCCCGGGCTCTGGCGGTCCCGGGCTTCGCGGTCCCGGGCTTCGTGGGCTCAACGGGTAGGACCAGCCCGTGACGGGCCTAAGCCCATATGGTCCTGGGCTAAATGGCCGGGCTTGTGGGCTTAGCGGGCCTAACGGGCTTTTTTTATTTCCGGGCTTTTTTTTTTAATTTTTTTTATTTAGGGCAATTTCTTGTAAACCGTATGTGTATGTATATATATAAATTGCTCTTATGCATGGCTATATAAATATATGTGGTATATATAATATAGAAATCTAATTATTAAAGTGTTTGACGAAAATGTAAAATAACAAATCAATAGTAAAACTAAATTGGCATGCATAATAAATTAATAACAAAGTACAACATGAAGCATAAATACGTCTAATAATTTTAAAATAACATAAATTGTTGAAAAATCTTAAAGACGAATTTGCGGATAAATACCCTCAACACAATACTTTATATGCCTCCTTAAAATGCCTGTGGTACAACCTGAACGAAAATTTAAGACTCTTCCACAGTTCTTGCACTTTAATATTTGGCCTTCTTCATTTTCTTCAAGCACTTCATAGTATTGCGACACAAATAAGCGCACTCTTTCCGAACGAGGCATGATTTAACTTGAAAATTGAGATTGAGACTTGAAGTCTTGAAAATTGGAGATTGAGAGATTGAGAGAAATTTAGATTGAGAAATGAGTATTGAGTATTGAAATGAAGAAGAGGGAGAGGGGGGTACTTATAGTGTTAGAGAAGGTTAGTTTTGTAAATTTAAAAAAAAAACGGCTATTTGTGAAATTAATATGACCGTTGGTGGTCATTGGGGGTGGGGCCCTCATTTTGAAAAATCTTGTTTTGTAGTATATATAGTACTACTTCTTCATGTAAATATAATATATATAGTATACTA
>NW_017670326.1:974075-991967 GCF_001879085.1 Nicotiana attenuata
TTTAGAAGGTTGTCTATTAAAAGTAGGGGTTTCTACAGGTGGGTCGGGCGGGGCATCAGTTGGGTTATTAACAGGACTAGTAGGTGAATCATCTAAATCCGGTTGGGTTTCATCTACATCCTCATTTTCCTCATCATTTTCTAAGATAGTTTGATTAGGATAAAGAGCATTCATAACTTCTTCATTTAATTGTTCACCTTGTGCAACATTATGGCAAAATTCACTATCGGAAAATTGAAAACAAGGGTTATCACTATCAAGAATAATAGGAGCAGCAGGACGGGTAATAGGTCTGGGTCGGGGAGCCGGGGGAAGGGTAGTAGGTTGGAGACTACTTTCACCAATTTTAGCTTTTCCCTTACCACCAAACATTTTTTTCAAAGAAAATGCCATATTAATTACAATTATGCAAACTAAACACACAAAAATATATTCTTAAAAGTTAAGAGTTGGAACGAGTTTACCGAATTGCCGAACAACTTCTTGAAAATTGAAAATCGTTGAAGACTTGAATACTTCAATTCACCAACTTCACAATTTTTCACGAAATTGCAATAATAAAATAAGCAATTATAGAAGAGAAATTAGATATAGATTGAGAGAGATTGAGATAGATTGATGAATTGGTGAGTAAAAATGAAAGAATGAGGGGGTATTTATAGTTGAGAATTGGGGAAAAGTGTAATTATATAAAGTTTGGGGTTAAAATAAAATTTGGGGGCCAAATGGCTATTTTTTAAAATTCCAAACGGTTGAAAATTAAAGGCCAACGGCTAGATTTTAAAATCTGACCGTTGGCTATTTTTTAAAAAAAAAAAAAAATTTTTTTTTAAAAATTAGCCGTTGGAGCCCGTTAGGACCGCTAGGCCCGGTTGAACCGGCCCAGGACCGCCTGCTGGTCCCGGGCTTAGCGGTCCCGGTCTCGTGGGCTACACGAGCAAGACCGGCCCGTCACGGGCTTCTTACCCATTAAGGGACCGGCCCACCAGGACCGGCCCGCCGGGACCGTTTAGCCCGTTAGGACCGCGGGCCCGGTCCGGTCCCGGTCCCAGACCGGCCCACCAACAGCCTTACTGTAGTTACCCCATGAATTATTCCTCTGTATATTGATCAGCTTTAGTGTATTCCTTACTTCATCTCTCTCAAGCTGTCAAAAACCCTCATTCTTCTTTCATCTTCCAAACACAATCTAATTCTCTTCTCTTCCATACGCTAGCCCGGATATGTCGAACACCTCTGAAAATCCTTCATCACCACCACAGGAAACCACTTCCACACCTTCTACCACTCTTTCAACCACACCAATCTCTAAGAAAAGTAGAGTAAAGATGATGGCTCGTAAGATTGTCGCTGAAGGAGAGCAAATCAAGAAAATAAACAAGCAATTGAAAACAGGTAGGGAAGAAGAATCCCAGAAATCTGAAGATTCATTTAAGTCTGCTACTAAGGGGGAAGAAGCAGGTATTCCGAAACTGAACAGGTATCTTCTGATTCTAAAGTTACTCCTGAGATAATTTTTGAAGTTACAGCAAATTTGGAGAATAGATTTATACTGGTAGGATCTATAGCAGGTGTTGAGACTACAGAATCTGGAGAAGTTGGTGGTAAAAATAAAAAGGGAAAAGAAAAGGAGAGCAAGGGTGCTAGGAGTGTTGTGAGGGGAAAGGGTAAAAGAGTGGTTGATTCTTCACCCACTCCTATTGGTCTAACAAAAGAAACTGGTCGAATGGTTGTTTGGGGAGAGGAATTTACTGAAATAGAAGAGAGAGTGAGCAAAACAGGGGGAAGTGGGTCTGGCGAAGCTGCTGAGGGGTTTGTTCAAATTGGGAAAAATATAGATGAACCTGTTCCATCTGAACAAAAAACCCTCACGGACCTACTGATAGGGTTATCAATGGCACCAAAACTCATACCATTCCCTATGGTTTCATTCTCACAATTGTGCTTGTACATTTCAAGGTACCTATGAAGAAGTGGGAGATTAGTACAAGCAAGAATCATTTTGGGGTTAATACTCTGCTTGCTTGAGATTAAGAAGTCAATGCCACTCCTAAAGAACATGGTTCATCCAAAAGGTACCAGTGAATAGCAAGGTCAGAGCCTTGATGCAAGAGAGTGAGGCAAAGGATGCTGAGATACCAAGGCTGAAGACACGATTGGTTGAGGTAGAATTTGAGAGAGATGTTCTCAAAACTGAACTTGCAAGGGAAAAGGAGAAGAATGATGAAATTCTTCAAGACATGCTGAGACTTCTCCAAGCAAATAACCCAGCCCCTACCTCTTCCAAGCCTTAAATCCTAGCCTAGTGTAGATCAACCAGTGACCCAATTCGGGACTTTTTGTTTCTTTTGCTCATGTTTTCAGTATTTTTATTTCTTCTTATGCTTTGTGGTAGAATCTTATCAATCATCAATGAAATTCACTGTTTTTGCTCTAACTGTTTGTTTATATTTCTTTGATGGTTGAAATTCTTAGCTTGATCTATGATGATTAATCCATGTTTGCATTTGAAGTAGCCTCAGTGGCCATGAGTAAGTTTTAAAATCTTGTTATCTCACATTTTTATGCAACTTTTCGATGATGCCAAAAGGGGGAAAATAAATTGGTTGTGCTTTATACAAGTGATGTTTAGCTTTGAACAAGTGATGTTTTTAACCTAATGAACCTGGTCCTTGATGATAAGTGATAAAAAGGAAAAATGTTTCTAACATTGTGTTGATGTTGAGCTGAGTTGAAACAGGGCCTAAGCTTATGAAAAGCACAGAGTTTGACATCATCAAAAAGGGAGAATTTGTTGGCCTAAGTAAAGGTTACTTTTGAAGACTGATAAAGGAACTCAGGCATGAACCAGGTCCATCCCTTGTGTGCATAGAAACGGGCATATTCGAGCATGTGGGATGCACGTGAAGGAAATAAGCTTAAATTAGTGTATTTGATATCTCCTAATCGAAAAGGTTGCATAATTGATAAGGAGAAGGACTCCTTAATCAAAGAGAACACTATTCAAGATAGAGAAAGAGTTAGAAGTTGAAATCAACTAGAACTCTTCCACCAAGGAAGAGTAGCATCAGAATTCTAGTCAATCTCTATTTACTATCTCTATAAATATCAGTGTTGTTCTCTTTTACAGGTGTTGCACAAACGCAGAAGTTAAACGTGAATTGAGAGCAAAATAGCAAGGCAATTTTGCAAGCACTTCGTGTGTGATTCAAGTTTGCAAACCTGAAGCTACTTGAACCAGATAGAAGAACCAGTTCCAAGTGTCTGTCTTTTATTCTAGTTCAATTGTAGTAGGTGTTTTCATATTGTACCTTTCAACTTTATCTACAGGAAATTGTATTAGGTACTCAGAGATTTCAAGTTAGAGTTAACTTGAAGTTGTCGCAACAGTTGAGGCTGTGTGCTACAACGGGATTAGAGTTAGTCCTAGGTTTACAAAAGAGTTTTTGTAAATGCAGTTTTTGACTCAGTGATTTTAGTGGAGAGTTTGGGAAAATTATACTGGAAAGTAGGTCGTGGTTTTTTCACTGTTTGAGCCGGATGTTTTCCACGTAAAAATACTTGTGTTCTTCACTTTCTGCATTTATTATTCCACAACAATAGTATAAGGAACACATAGAAGAACCAGGTCCTTCCATAATCAGTTTAAGCAAAAAATTGGACACCACACAAATCACCCCTCCCCCTCTTGTGTGGTATTGAAGTATAAAACATCACTAACCTCCCAATTAATTACTGAGGTTATGGGTTGCTTTCTGCCCCTTTTATACTTAACCGAGTGCCTACAAAATCAGTTACTACTACTCCATATGAGTTGTGGACAAGAAGACAACCCGACCTGGATGTATTAAGACCTTGGGGTTGTGCTGCCTATACACATGATTCATCTCACAAATATGGCAAATTGGGCCTGAATGGAAATAAAAGTATCTTCATAAGATACTCTGAAACCTCAAATGGTTATGTGTTTATAGGTCAGCAAGACAGTGGGAGTGTAACTGAGTTTGAATCACGAGATATCACATTCTTAGAGGATGAGTTCCCTAAGAAAGGAGAGGTAGGTCAAGACTTAACCTTATTTGAGATAATGGATCAAGAAGTACAAGGATCACTTCATTCGAGTGGGAGAATTTTAGCAGATGATGAATTAATTTCTCATCAAAGACCTTCTTCATCATCAGATGCGAATGAAACTAATCCTTCTACATTTAGTGGAAGTGACCAAATGGATCTTGTTCCAAGTGGGAGCAGGATGAATGTTCTTGATCCGAGTGGGAGTAAGATTGATCCAAATAGGATTAATGATGAATCACAAATAAGACGTGGTTCTCGTAAAAATATTCCCTGCCGACGATTTGATGTTGAAGGTGGCGAACTATTTATGATGCTCCTACAAGAAGAAAACGAGACTAAAATATAAAAGAGGCTCTCTCATGCTTTTCTAAGGATAAATGGAAAAAAACAATGGAAGATGAATTGGAGTCTATGAGAGTCAACAAATTTTGGAAACTAGTTGGCCTCCCTAAAGGGCGCAAAGCAATTGGAAGAAAATGGGTTCTCAAAATTAAGCTTAAGGCTAATGACATAGTTGAGAGACATAAGGCTCGACTGGTGGTGAAAGGGTATACACAGCAGAAAGAAATAGACAGCGAAGAGACTTACTCGCATGTTGTATGATTTACCTCGGTTCTCCTAGTTCTAGCTATTGTTACAAGCTTGGATCTTGAATTACATCATATGGATGTAAAGAATGCCTTTCTCAATGGAGAATTAGATGAAGAAATTTATATGGAACAACCTGAGTGTTTCATTGAAAAGGTCCACGTGTAGACTTTTGAAGTCTATTTATAGCCTCAAACATTCTTCAGGCAGTGGTATATACGCTTTCAGAATGTTCTTGTATCCAATGGTTTTACCATGGTGGATGAAGACCATTGTGTTTATACATCAAGGAACAAGCGTGTGATTTTAGCATTGTATGTAGATGACATACTTATAGCTAAAATTGATAAGGAGTTTATAAACGAGATAAAGTTGTGGTTATCATCCCAATTTGAGATAAAAGATATGGGTGAAGCTTCATATATTCTTGGAGTTAAGATTTCAAGAGATTGTCCAAAGAAACTATCGTATCTCTCACAAGAGAATTACATTAGAAAAGTTCTTGAACGATTTAATATGCAAAATAGTAGCCCAGTTGACACACCTATCAGTAAAGGCCATGCCTTGGGAAGTTAGTATCCTAAGACTCCTGAAGAAACAGAAAGAATGAGCCGAGTTCCTTAGCAGTTGGAAGTCTAATGTATGCTATAGTGTGCACTAGACCTGATATATGTCAAGCAGTTGGCTTGGTAAGTAGATATCAAACGGACCCAGGTTTAGTACATTGGCAAGTAGTAAAGAGGATCATGAGATATCTGAAGGGAAGTGTTGATTATGCTCTTTGTTATCAAGGCGGCAAGGATCTGCTATTAGTTGGATACAGTGTGTTGATACCCAATTTTTCCATAATGTTTTCAAAACTATGTTTTGGCATCAATTAGCATTTTTTATACAATTTCTGCATTTTAAAATATTTTCACTAATTTCTCCCAGCATTTTATTTATAAAACGATCACTAATTGTATCACATATAGTTTTATAATAATTTTTGTGGTTTAATTTTATCATCTGATTTGTACTAAGTTTCAGTTTTTGCACAAATAGTCACTTTTGTATTTTTAGGATGCAATTGCAATTACTTTGCAATTGTAGCCTATGCATGGATTATTACATTATTTCACCGAAAAATAGCCTTATATTTTTTAAATATTAAGTAATTATTTTAAAATATTTCCAGGCATGAAAATCATTTTTTTACAGCCTATTAGTTATTTTTAAAAATTGTTTATCAACTAAATCGGGAATTTAACAAATAGCACCTTTAACCATAATTAAATTCGGACCCCTAGCCCAATCAAATACACCCGTAGCCCAATTAAAACCCTAACCCAATTAACCTAACCCAAAACCCTAACCCAATTTTATAACCCGCCCCAGCCCGGAACCAGTCTTGGTCGTTGATCTCAAGAGATCAACGGTCCAAAACAAACCTTCCTTTTCTATCTAACCTAACCCCCGAAACCCTAAGCCATTTTTCACTAAACAACCGCCCTGAAACCCCCTTTCCTCTCCAATTCTCTCTGAGACCTAAACCTAACCCTAGCCGCCGCCATCCAAAACCAGTCCTGATCCCTGTGATTCCTACTCGATCTATGGCTTTCCATGGCTGTATGAGGCCTCTACTTGTATCCTATCTCCTTGGTTGTTCGATTGTGTGGTTTTTGTGGAAGGACCTCAAAGAGATCTGGTCCAGATCTCGTTTAAGGCTCTTCAAGAGTTTGTCCATGGCCTGTGAGTGATTTCTATCAAAGTCTCACGGTTCAAATCCTGGATTCAAAGGCCAGATCCTCTTACCCTTTCTCTTTTCTTCAAGAAACCCAATGTTTGGACTTGAATCGGTTCAGATCTCCGTAGATCGGGAACGATCCTGAGTTCATCGTTAATTTTTCTAAAAGTTCCTTTACTTCTTTCCTAGTTAATCGATGTCTGAACATTTTTTGTTATATTAGGGTTTGTTTTCTTGTAGTTTGTTGGTCGAACTTCTAGGTGTCTAAAACATTTTTAAACTTCCATGGCTACTCTTCTAGGTTCTTTTACTCGTTTACTACTGACTGATTTTTAAACACTACAATACTTCAGGTTTTGACTTCTGTTTGTTCGAATCTCTGTATGTTGACATGCCTTCAAGTTTTCTTCTTTAAGTGTTTTCAAACTAGGGTTTCATCCCTTTAAGTTTTCTGCAAAAATTCTAAAGTGTTTTACTGTGGTTCTCTTTACTTTTTCGACTGATTTTTCATATCTATGTTTTAATCCCTAGTGTTTCTGCTTATTTCATTGATTTTTTCAATATTTTGCTCGTTATTCGTTAGTTCTGTCAATTAAAAGGGATTGACTGATTTTATTTGCCTAATTAGGGTTCAAATTATATTTCTTTGCCGAGATTGGTACTTCTCTGTGATTTCTTTCCTTATTTGTGACTCATGACTGGTACTACTTGCCTTAATTGGTTTATTAGCCTGATCTATGAGATTTAATTGCTTTAACCGACTCCTAGAGGGTCTTTGATTGATTTATTTACCTTATTGAATCTATAACTTGGCTGTTAATTTATTCTCCCTAATTTAAGGGGTGCTTTCCGGATTCTGTTGAATTATTTGATTGGGTTTAGCCCCAATTAACTATTTAATTTTACTTGTATACCTTATTTGGAACTCTTAATTATTCTTTGCCTTATTTGTTTCACTTTGCTAAGTGCTATATAATCTCCCCATTCTAAATTTTGAAAGGACACGAACATTAGTTTATCAACACTCTCACACTCTCAAAGCTCTCTATTCTCTTTTGTTACTTGTAATCCTTGCTAACCTAGCCGGCTGTAAGCCAAGGCTTGCTATTTGCACTATCTCTACTCTATAATCTGTATCCTCTCTTTAACTGTTATGTCCTTATTCAATTCAAATTCCAAAACTATGTGTTTCTTTGCTGTTTCAATTCATTAGTTGTGACTTCCAATCCTGTTTATTATTTTACTCTCATGCGCTCAATGTGTAATCAGCATGCCTAGATCACACTGCCTAACTACTGTCTCACTTAGCATATTGGAGTTTGTTCTGACTAGTATATTTATCCATAAGAATCTTTTTACTGTTTGGTATGCCCAATCCCGCCTTGTGATAATTGCATGCATATTGTTTGCTCATTAGCATGTCCAAGTTATATTTCATGTTTACTGATTCACCCAGCATGTCTTACTTCTGCTTGTTCTATCTAAGATTAGTATTTCCAAACTATAAATGTTTTCATGAAGTGTTGGCCTAGTTTGTTCATCTAAATCTTGCTTACTCTACTTCACTAATGAGATCCTGCTAAGTCATCTAGCCCTACAAAGTACTCTGATTGTGTGTTCAAGATCTCTGTGTTCTCAACATGCCTTTGCTGTAACCTTTGTAATTAACTTACAATTTTTTGAGAAGCTTGTGCATCTGTTTGCTTATACATTAGGGTGTATTCTATATGTCCCCAAATCCCTTTCTCCCTATATGTAGAGTCTGTTTGCCCAAAAGTGTTTTTGAAGTTGTTTGTTTTGTGACTTGCACTCTGATTTCAAAAATGTCCTTCATGTTTTTCTCAAACTGTTTTACCACTCAAACTAGTACTGGTTTCAGAGAATCTCTTCACTCCTAAGACTCTTCTTTATACTGTTTACCAAAAACCCTTTCAAATCATGTCAAGCACTCTCACTTATTCTTAGGTTATTAAGTTCTGCCCCTCTGGTATGTGTACTGCTTAGAGGTCCATGAGACCTCTCTGAACTCTGGCATATCAGGGCTGGCACTTCCACACTGCACACAATCAGTCTTTATTTGAGGAAGTCTGGGTGTGAGCACTGCCCGGGATCCTTGAGATCCTTAGGGAACTCTGACACACCTGGACATGAATTGGGCTATGAATTCTTGGGCATTTGAGACTAGTGAAGGCCTGGTACACCAGGATTTGCTTTGGGCCTACTTCAGGCTCCCTATAGCTTAATTTCTATTCTATTTATGTAATTTTTATTCAATCATTGGTTTGTAATAATTATTTGTAAACAGATATTGGGGTGACTAGTGAAAAGGGAGGGTAGTTGCATACTGTGGGTAAAGATGGGTAGATAACATGCCTATAGGGTTCATTTTGTTCAAACGTGTTTGTTAGATAACATGCCTATAGGGTTCATTTTGTTCAAATGTGGTTGTTAGATAACATGCCTATAGGGGTTTCGCTTTGGTCAAATAAATTATGCTTGCTTCACCTTATATATAAATAGACATCATGCCTATAGGATTAAAAATCATCTTTAAGCATAGAAATCATGCCTATAGGATTTAAAATCAGCCTTAATCTAGAAATCATGCCTATAGGATCTAAACCAGTTTAATTAGAAATCATGCCTATAGGTTCTAAATCAGTTAGTCAATTATTTTACTCGCTTCTTTAATAGTCCTCAACGTTGTGTTAATTAATTAATAGAAAGCATGCCTATAGGATAAAGGACTTCAAAAAAAATGTCTTTTTCAGAAATATGACTGCATATACGCACTTAGGCAAGCCTTAGGGCGTTAAAATTAAAACCAGCGTTGTCTATATGTGAAATTATCCAGGTTTAACAAGCTGTAAAACCAGTAGGCAAACTGGCTAGGATCCTGCTACTTCCCTAAAAAACAAACGCTGCATGTTCTGTTTTTTATGATATCATGTTCTTTGGATTTTTGAACTTCTTTTGAAAAAGCTGTGTTTTAGACGTGCTGTTTGACTACCTATATACATGCGGAGGTAAAATGTGAGCCTTCTAAGTGTATGTCCTTATTTGTTTGTCCTATATGTTATTTGCATGTCGCCTAGATTTTTGCCTTTTTATAAACCTTAGGCTGTCTAGAACTGTCCAGATTTAGGAGGTCCCAAATTCCTCCAGGGCCACAAGAAAGGGATGGGTAGCAGCACGCTTAGAGGACGTTAATTAAACTCGCTCATATAACCATTAAGGGGTGGGTAATAGGTAGTAAAAGGATATGATGACTGCGCGCTAATGTCACGTGTAGCCCCTCATTGAGGAGTGATTACCGGGCATTGCATGGGTATGATCCTGTAGGCCAATCAACCTAGGACTCCCCTTTCCCGATTCCATATGTGTTTAAATTTTATAAACTTTCTTGTCTTTACATATACATGTGCAAATTGTTCAAGTCTCTCTCTTGCTCCCATTACCTGAATCGTACATGTATTTAGAATATGAAAACATACTTTTATTTACAAATATGTGTTGAAACTGTTTACTTGTTAAAAATGACTGACTCATATAAGTTCGGCCGGGATCCACCGTTGTGGATCGCGAGGGGTGCCTAACACCTTCCCATTCAAGGTTTTTTCAAGCCATTACCCTAATATCTGGTAATGCAACTAGTTACATGAGTTAATTACTTTAGGTGCCCAAACGCACCATAATCCGTTAGGTGGTGACTCTTCAAAACACCCAATTCCCAAAAGGAAACGAGTCGATTCCCCATGAATGTCGAAACTCGGACTTCTTCCGCGAGGAGGAAAAAAGGGGGCGCGACAGCATGGCGACTCTGCTGGGGATATTTTAGGCTCTTACCATAACGAACTTATTTTTATGAATCAGTTTAAGCATGCTCTATCCCACGTACCCTTTCCCCTTATTTGAATTTAACTGTTTATTTTTTAAGCATTTATGATTTCTTTATTTTCCTGAAACTGACTTGTCTCTTTGTTTTCTTCTTCTGTAACTGCCTTTCAATTATTTAAATACTACATTTATCATTTTTACATGCAAATACTCGACAACATGCTGTTTATTGTTGCATATATCATACTCCACATCATATTCCACTTGTGTGTATCAAATCCTCTAGCAACGCTTGATGAGTGTTTGCGCTCTTCCAGTTTATTACCCTTAAATTCGGAAAGGCTTATTTGCGGTAAAACTAGTCGATCAGCGGTTCAGTCGACGGTTCCGTGCCTTTCCCCCTCAAGTTGTCCGCTTGAGGGTACCAGTCTAGACCCCCATAGTAACCTTACTCTTATCATAACTGTGCATGCATCATGGTCAAACCTAGTCGGATTAATATGTTGTCCACATAATAGTCCTTTAAGACGAGCCTTATCCAAAGTCCAACGGGGTTTCCATAATCCCAACGGACACAATCACGTTCTGTGCATTAATTTGGAGAACTAAATGCCAATATGCTAATCATGAATGTACAAATAGTTGAGTCCGGTGGGGGAGAAGGGCCTAACCTTTTGTTTTGCAGAAAATGAGGCATGAGGTCCCCAGATTCGGCATGGTCAGCAACATTCCACCCTTGCTACTAGATTGGTGGGAGGACCTTTCCTCAAGTGACAAGAAACACGTAAGAAAGCACTTGGGCAATTTATCTTCTCTACTAGACATTCAGCCAAACAATAGGTTGATCGAGGCTGCCACTTTGTTCTGGGATAGTGAAAGGGCTGTGTTCCGTTTCGGCGACATAGAAATGATACCACTCCTAGAAGAAATTGGGGGACTGGCTTGGGATAGCCCTGGGTTGTTGGTGCCGGAGAACCGTACTGGTAAAGGGTTCCTAAAGATGATGGGGATGAAGAAAAATGCTGACTTGGAATTCCTAAAGAAATCCTACATACCCTTCAAATACCTGTATGAGAGATACGGCCATAGCAAGTCCTACCGTACCTTCCATGGCGAGCTTTTTATCACTTCTCTGGGACACATCCATCGCAGAGTGTTCGTATTCATTGTGTGCTTCTTGGGCCTGATAGTGTTCCCGATGAAAAGGGAAAGAATCCATACTAGATTGGCCATGGTCGCCAAGACTTTGATGGAAGGGATCAATGGACAGACATACACTATAGTCCCCATGATCATAGCCGACATCTACAGGGCTCTGGAGCTCTATCAAAGAGGGATCAAGCATTTCGAGGGTTGTAACCTGTTGCTGAAGTTGTGGTTATTAGAACATCTTCAAAGGCGTCAGTATCACCAAGAATTTCTACGAAGGGCTTGGAACGACCATATTGCCTTCCATCACCCCAAGAGGATGACTTACATTCTGGACATGTTTGCTCAGCCGGAAAGTGCCAAAGAGTGGGTAGAGTCTTCAACAATCTAACCGAGGAACAAGTGCAATGGATGTTTGAATGGTTCCCAACAGACGAATTCATCATCACGTCCAAGGACGCTCCACACTTGGTGCTGATTGGGTTGAGAGGAATATACCCTTATGTCCCTATCCGAGTTATGAGACAAGCGGGCAGGAAGCAGGTTGTACCCAGGATTGCCAAGATGAGCCATTTCAGAGCGGACTTTCAAGACGACGACATCCCTTACAAGTGCCAAGCCCAGCACATGTGGCACTGCAAAATCATTGTGGAAAAGAACACCATTGAGCTGACAGGTATCATGCAGGGTGCGAACCTCTCTACCCAGCATGGTTAGAAGACAATCTAAAGGGAATGGTGAGGCCAGGAGCCGGTCGAGGGAATAGGATCATAGACGAAAAAACTGAAGCTCAAGTCAAATACAATAGACTACACAAGAGGGTCCACGACTCTGAGAATGAGCACCGGGAAATACATGAGGCAAATATGAGGTTGATTGAAGAATGGAAAGAAATGGCCGTCACTTCCAACAGAAAGTTGGAATATCTAGAGCGAGGATTAGTGAGCTGGTGGTTAAAGTCATAAAGAGGATTGAGGATTGCCAGAATGCTGAAGGAAGCAAAGGAAGACATTTGGCTAGAGCCTACCTGCTGCTGGGTCTACGCGAACTGGGGAACCTGTACGATGGAGTCAGGAAGATCGAATCTGGGGAAGGTCCTTCTGGGACCAAATAAGCTAGATTTATTTGCTTTCCTAAAATGTAATAAGGCCAACTGCCAATAGTGACTTACTTTTCTATTATCTTAGTGCCGTTTTGGAATTCATCTATTTTTCATATTATGAAATGAGGCATTTGCTGGCATCTAAAGTTATCCAAATCTATTTGTCGCTAGGCCTACCTCGGGAACAACAAGGCTCACAAATTAGGACGCGAATATACACTCTCGCAATATGTTTTAAATACTGCAAACATTTCAGAACCCTTACTGACTTGTTTACCTTTTGTTTTTTCCTTTATTTTGATTATTCCCATCCCCTAAAGTTGGTTCGCTCATACTGGCATCATCAGTGTATCATACCAGATCTAGAGGCCCTCCACCTCCTCCTCCTCCAAGCAATACAAAGAGCAAAGGGAAGGCTAAAATGGACGACTTAAGTGGTATTCGAAAGGAAAATGCGGAAAATGCAAAAACTTCAGATGGTCGGAGTACTCCGACACCGAATGCTTTGGTTCTAAGATTAGAACAAAAGATACTGGAGCTACAGGGAGAACTTGAGCAGGTCCGCAACTTGGCTAACTTATCCCTCACTTTGAATGTTCCCGACATTAATCAACAAAACCCAAAGAACCCAGCACCTCCTCAGAACACACCAAACCAACATCCACAAAACCCTCCTGCACCGCATCAATATGCAAACCCACCTCAGAATCTCAATCCCTTACCGGTATCAACTCCGCCACAACACAACCATCAATCAATCCAATACCCACCAACCGCCACTTATCACACTCCCCAAAACACACCACAACCCATTCCTGATCCTCAAAACTCAACCAGTGACCATCACTACACCCAAGTCCCTAGCACTCATCAAAACAACCCCATATATGTGGAGACCATACCTCACTCTACTCAGCCAACTTCATATACACCAGAATCAACTGAGAATGACCTGCTCATCAAGAACATGGCCAAAGAACTCAAGAAATTGACAAGTCGGGTTCAGGGTGTCGAAGGCGGCAAAGGGAAAGAAGGTTTAAACTATGAAGACCTATGCATACAGCCAAGAACTACCAGAGGGATACAAACCTCCTAAGTTAGAGATATTTGACGGTAAAGGTGATCCCAGGGTTCATCTGAGGACCTATTGTGACAAGCTTGTTGGAGTCGAAAAAGATGAAAAGATCCGGATGAAACTCTTCATGAGGAGTCTTACTGGAGATGCTTTGTCCTGGCACATCAGCCAAAATCCCAAGAAATGGTCCAATTGGGTAAGTATGGCATCAGATTTCATGGACCGATTCAAGTTCAACACAGAAAACGCACCAGATGTTTTCTACATCCAGAATCTTAAGAAGAAACCCACCGAGACTTTCCGCGAGTATGCTACTCGTTGGAGGTCAGAAGCAGCCGAGGTCAGAACATCTAAGGACGAGGAACAGATGAACAAGTTCTTCGTCAGAGCACAAGATCCGCAATATTATGAAAGGTTGATGGTTATTGAAAACCATAAATTCTCTGATATCATCAAACTTGGGTAAAGAATAGAGGAAGGCATCAAAAACGAGATGGAAACAAATTTCGAGGCATTACAAGCCACAAATAAGGCATTGCAATCAGGCGGCATATCAAAGAAGAAAGACGTTGGGGCAGTAATGGTGGCTCAAGGCCCAAAATCTCCACTTACCTATTAAACACCTCCACCCACATATCATACACCTCCATCCCTATACCAAGCACCACTACCTACATATCAACCATCATCTCCCAGATATTCCCAACAAGCCACTGTCTATCATACCTATAACTCCCAACCATCTCATTTCCAGTAACCTCCGACTCGCCAAAATTATCCAAGAGCAAGACCCAATTTTGACCGCAAGCCACCCAGACAATACACCGCTATTGCTGAACCCATCGACCAGTTGTATGAAAGGTTGAAAGCCGCAGGTTACGTCACTCATGTTCTCGCTGTGGCATTAGAGAATCCATCCCAATGGGTCAATCCTAACAAAACTTGTGCGTACCATTCTGGTATGAAGGGCATACCACTGACGAGTGCCGAGCATTGAAAGATAAGATCCAGACGCTGATTGATAACAAGGTCATACAGGCAAAGGAAGCCACACCCAATGTTCACAACAACCCTCTCCCTAATCATAGAGGTGGTGGGATACATGTGATAGAGACGAACGAAGAGTGGGATCCTGAGGGGTCGATTGGGCTTATTCGGGAAGGTGATGACTTTAAACCCTCAGTCACACTTAATCATATTGTAGTACAGACTCAGTCGCCAATCGAGGTTGAGGTAGCCACATCAGTTCCATTTGAGGTAGAGGTGGCTCTACCCGCGGCAACCCCTGTTCCGTTTGAAGTAGAAGTGGTTGCACTTTTTACAGTGACAGTATCAACCACACCTCCTTTCAATTCAAAAGCAATACCTTGGGATTATGTTGCCGAAGCTAGGCGAAAAGGAAAGGCAAAGATGGAGGAATCCGATGCCGCACAAGGAATGACTAGGATCGAAAGAATCTATACACCTGAACACCTGGGAAGACCAAGTAAGGATGCCGCTGCCAAGAAGCCAGTCATTGAAATAGGGCCAGATGACCTTTGGAGGAAAGTACAAGCAAGGGAGTATTCCGTCATTGATCATTTAAACAAAACCCTAGCTCAGATATCCATCCTGTCATTGTTGCAAAATTTAGAAGCACACAAGAACGCTTTGATGAAGGTGTTCAGCGAAGCTCATGTGCCCTATAATATCATAAGCGGAGAAATGGCTAACATGGTGGGACAGGTGTTGGAAAGTCACAAAATCACTTTCCACGAGGATGAGTTGCCGCTTGAGGGTTTGAATCACAATAGGGCACTGCACATCACAGTGCGATGCGAAGACTACTTCATTACCAGGGTCCTGATTGATGGAGGATCCAGTCTCAATATTTACCCATTGACAACACTGAAGAGGTTGGACAAAGGCCTATACGAGATACGAGAAGGGACCATGAACGTGAAGGCTTTTGATGGGTCTCAGAGAGCTACCATCGGAGAAATTAATCTCTTTCTGCAAATGGGGCCTACATGGTTCGATGTCGAGTTTCAGGAGCTGGACATATCTCCATCCTACAATCTGCTGTTAGGACGACCATGGATACATGCCGTTGGGGCTGTGGCATCAACCTTGCATCAGGCAGAAAAGTTTGAAGGGGACCATCAGGAGGTGATCATTCACGGGGACGGGAGTAACCCCATTTACACCAGCCAAACCATCCCGGTTATCGAAACAAAAGAAGGCTAGGAGGAAAAACCTATCATCACATTCAACGTGTCAACGCCATTGAGAATGACAAACGGTGGAGTAGCAAAATAGAAAGCATACTCGCATGGTCTGGGTATGAACCCGGTAAAGGGCTTGGGAAGAACCTCCAGGGTATTACTAAGCCGATACAATTGAAGGGTCATGGCACTACCTTTGGGCTCGGATATCAGTACACATGGCAAGAGTATAATGATTGGTCGCCTCCATGGCGCGGACTGTATTACCCTCTCGAGCAACCAGTGCCACATCTGCATCAAGCTTTTCACCAAGCTGACACAATATGGGGAACTGTAAAAGAAGAGGCATTAGCTGGGCTGAAGAATCTGTTCTTGGAGGACGAAGACATGGACTGCAGTGCAATAATTGAGGAGGAGGAGGAAGAAGGCCTCACTATTCAGACTGTGGAGAAGGGAGCTGTTCTCAAGAACTGGACCGCCACAGCGTCCCGGGCCCGCCGAGTCATTGGGTAGCTTGGCAGATTTTATTTCTATAGCCATTCTAGGCATTTAAGATTTTCAGTAACTTTGTTTTAAAAGACTTATTTGTTTCAAACTAAATGCTCGATTCATCGAGTCGTACTTGTCTAGATGTTTTTCAGTTTTAATCAAATGCATTGCTCTTTATTATTCATTATAATTTTCTACATTTTTTCTTTCTACAACGTTATTATTACTTTTCCTGATGAACCGGTGACTGTGACATGTAATGAGGCAACGCAATATGAGGATAGTGATTCGGAGGAAAAAGACGAGATACCCGAGAAAGTTGTCAGGGAGGTTGAAAACTTTGAGAATAAGCCCAAGTCCAACCTGGACGAAACCGAAGCAGTAAACTTGGGGGACGCTGAGACCGTCAAGGAGACTCGCATCAGCATTCACCTGTCAAGGTGGTTGAGTACCCAACCTGGTTAGCCAACATTGTGCCAGTTCCAAAGAAAGATGGAAAAGTCAGAGTATGTGTTGACTATCGAGATTTAAATAGAGCAAGTCCCAAGGACGACTTCCCACTGCCGAATATACACATCCTGATCAACAATTGCGCCAAGCATGAACTCCAATCCTTTGTAGATTGCTTCACGGGTTATCACCAGATCTGGATGGACGAAGAAGACGTAGAGAAAACTGTTTTTATCACACCACGGGGGGTATACTCCTACAAGATGATGCCATTTGGTCTAAAGAATGCTGGGGCTACCTATATGAGAGCCATGACAACCATCTTCCATGATATGATACACAAAGAAATAGAGGTGTATGTGGACGACGTCATTATCAATTCCAAGAGGGTCGCAGATCACATAGCAGACTTGAGAAAGTTCTTTGACAGGTTAAGGAGGTACAACTTAAAGCTAAACCCCGCAAAATGTGCGTTCGGGGTTCCCACAGGGAAATTATTGGGATTCATCGTTAGCCATCGAGGGATCGAGCTAGATCCATATAAAGTCAAGGCTATTCAGGAGTTACCGCCGCCTAGGAGCAAAAAGGACGTGATGAGCTTCCTAGGGCGTCTCAACTATATCAGTCGCTTCATAGCACAGTCCACAGTCATATGTGAACCCATCTTCAAGATGCTGAGGAAAGATGCCGAGACAAGCTGGACCGAAGATTGCCAGAAAGCTTTTGACAAAATCAAGGAATACCTGTCCACACCACCGGTCTTGGTCTCGCCAGAGCCGGGATGACCTTTGCTACTCTATCTATCTGTATTGGATGGAGCCTTCGGAAGCGTTCTAGGACAACATGATAAGACAGGGAGAAAGGAGCAAGCCATATACTACTTGAGTAAGAAGTTCACGCCTTACGAAGCACGATACTCTCTGCTGGAACGCACTTGTTGTGCTTTGACCTGGACGACCCAAAAGTTGAGGCATTACTTCTGTGCCTATACCACATACCTCATATCCATGATGGACCCTCTGAAGTACATATTTCAGAAACCCATGCCGACTGGGAAGTTGGCCAAGTGGCAGATACTGTTGAGTGAGTTCGATATCGTCTATATAACTCAAAAGGTGGTCAAAGGACAAGCATTGGCAGATCACCTTGCTGAGAATCCGGTGGGAGGAGAATACGAACCCTTGAAAACGTATTTTCC
>NW_017670327.1:0-44500 GCF_001879085.1 Nicotiana attenuata
AGTAGAGAGTATATCTTTGCAGAGTAAAAGATGATCCTACAAATGATTGGGATCCCCTTATATAATGGAGGAATCCTAAATAAGAAATATTTCCATTTACAGTAGGTAATATTCTTGGTACAACTGTCTAACCGTCTAGTACGGAATTGTACGATCCTATTCCGTGGTTTGCGCCATGACTTCAGGGGACGTGGCAGGAATCTAGCTTGCTTTAGTACAAATCAGCAAATGTACTATTTCGGGGTCGAACACACCCGACCTCGGTATGCATCGTGCTTCGCCTTCGAACTCGGGTCTGATCCCTCGAGCTCGAATCTGGCTTGACTCGGACTCCAGACGACCTCTCAAGTGTATAGATCGAAGGCATTCGATCTCGACCGTATATAGATATCCCCGTGTTTCTTAGAGTAAGATGAAAAGAAACATTTTTTATCCTCGTTTTCCCAAAGCCTTTAATGATGACGTCATTTCTGTGATGCATGCATTCGAAACTTCCCGTCGGTCCACTTCCCCAAAACATTGAATGCACGCCAGAATTGGTCGGCCACTAGCGTCGCCGAACCGTCGTTACCCTCCTATAACTATGAGGCGATTCCTCTTAGTAAAGAACTTTACCTTTTCTTTACATTTTCCCTGTCTTCATCTCTTTCCCTAATCACCTATTTCCAGCGCCTCTTTAAGCGCAGGAAAACGACAAGCTCTTGTAAGAAACACCACATTCCTCTGCAACTCGCATTCTTTGGCTTACAACCATGGCTAAAACTTCAAAGACGCTCCCCAAAAAGGATAAAGCGTCGTCTTCTTCTACTTCCTGGTCGGCCAAACCGGTGGTGCCGCCGACCCTTGAGGAAATTACCCCTTGTCCTTGCATAATCAAGAAGGACTTTAGTATTGAGAATTCCCCCCCCCCCCCCGACGTCAAAGGCCAATGCGAGCATGCGTCTCGATATATTTGCTTGATATCGAAGAAGCTCATCGAGGATGTGAGGAAGGGCTGCGGCTGGGGAGATGAGGTCGTGATCCAGATCTCGAGCCCCGAGGAAAGCATTACTACCCACGTGGAGGGTTTTTAAGTGTTTACACTTATCCCTTCACACTAGGTCCTCTTGATCCGGTGGTGATCGACTTTTGCAAAACGTACGAAGTCACTCTTGGTGAGATTCACCCCTCTTTTTGGCGCATCGTGATCATGCTGCTCTTCTTTACTGAAAAGGACGAGGGGTTAGAATTCACCCTCAGTCACTTGATCCGATTGTATCGGCCCCAGCTATTTCGAGGGCTCATCAAGTTGCAACGTCGAACAACGAAATCCATCTTTGACAGCACTGACGAGACCAAAGATCGGGGTTGGATGAGCCGATTCGTTAGAGTAAGAACTTCGGATGTTGTTATTCCTGGGGATAAAATGCCATTCCCGGAGAAGTGGAATTTTAATCGTAAGTGGAATTCCTTTCCCCGGTATCTATTCAGGTTCTGCTTTTTCATCTCATAATACCTCTACCCCTCTTTTGGCAGCCACTGCCTGGGCGCCCCTCGCGGTGACGGACCTCGATGATTGGGTCCGAAAGTTAGGCCGGACCTCGATGATTGGGTCCGAAAGTTAGCTGCCACTTCATCCTATAATGAGCACAAGTGGCGTGATTTAGCGAAGGGCCGGTGGGAGGCCAAGAACAATGGTAAGTGTTTTTCCGAGATTTAAATGCTTTTCATATACTAGAGGTGTCAATTTACTCATATTTATCTATGCAAGTCTTGGGGATGCATCTAAGATGAGGCCGGCCCCGCCCGGGGAGAAGACCAATCCCTCGATTCCGAAGTCGGAGAAGGACAATAAAAGGAAGAGGGTTTCAAAGCCCGAAGACCCTCAAGACAAGAAAACCCCTACTCGGAGGCTGCGGAAGAGGTTTACTCAAGCGGGCACTGATTCTGCCCATTGTTCCCCGGATGACGAAGAAAATGACGATGAAGAGTCGGCCCTGGTGTCTCGAGTCAGAAAATCCATCGAGGCCGCCAAGCCCTTCGTCCCAGAGACCTCGCCTGGCGACGAGGGGACCCCAAAAAAAGATGCGGGCGAGGCCCCCTTTTCTCGGGAGGTCGAGATTGTCCCTCCATCTTCAACAACTATACCGGAGGGGGTAAATGTTGAGACCCCCGAAGTTAATGAGAATTCCCCGAGCGAAGAGCTTGGGGCCATGACAACAGGTCACTCCCTTTCTTTGAAAACTTATTCCAAGGGGGCAATCGAAGAAGCCAACACTCTGCATACGCCCGACCCGAGCAAGGTCCTCGAGGAGGATCCCTTTCAGGGTTTCTATTCTGGGATTGAGGATGCCAATGACCTTAACGATGCATCCGCCATCTTCGAAGAGGCTCAACATCTCTCTCCTGGGTGAGTACTTAATTTCATTATTACAACTTTCTTTTTTCTTTCTTTGCTATTGACTGATATATCTCCATTCGGCGTACAGGCCATCGTAAAGTTCAGAGATGAGCTGAGCCAATGTGAGGCTGAGCTTAAGAAAGTTTCGGGCAAAGAGAAGGCTCTAAGGTTCCTTTGTAGCCAAAAGGAAGAGGAACTTAAGGATCTCTGGAACGCATTGGCCAAAGCTCAGAAAAGTGAGTCCGAGCTAGATGCGCAGGTAACTGTGATTTTAACAAAATACGGCCTTCTTGGCCCTACTTAGGAGGATAACACTTCGATATCTCAGCTGCAGCAAAAGCTAGAGATGATTGGGCAGCTCCGGAGTGAGGTTGATCAAGTTAAAGCTGATTGTCATCAGTAGAAGAAGAGCATGGATCAACTTGCCGCCGATAAAGAAGCTATTACGGACCAACTAGCCTCGGCTGAAACCCAGCTCCGGGGCATTCAAGCGAAAGGTCTGGCTCAGGCCAAGAAGATCGAGGAGTTGGAGGCTGAGCTTACTAGAACCCGGGCCAAAACTGTACAGGCCAAGGCTGAAGCTGTTCAAGCTAAGGCTGAAACTGAGAAGACGAGGGCTACGGCAGATAAATCCATTGCCATGTACTTAAGGGACGCTGCAGCTGTTCAAGCTGAGTTGAAGGAGGATTCCGATCGGGGAAGGCGGGGCAATGATTTGGCAAGGTGCCGAGCCCGGAGGGAGACTCTCGAAGAGATCCATGCCCGGGGATTCGATCTTGCTAAGGAGATAGCCGAGGCAAAGGCGTGGGAAATCGATGCCAGGTTTCTTGTTTCCTCCGATGATGAGGACATAGTGAGTGGCTCTGGGGACGGGGAAAGTGAAGAAGATGTTCCCAAGGGAGAGGGGGCTCCCGAAGATAGAGTTGCCGAAGATGCAGTTTCTGAAGATGACGCTGCCGGGGATGTGACCCTGAGAATAGAGTAGATTTTCATTTTCTTTTTTGTGCAAGGGCCCTTCTAGGGCGGTGTAAATATGTTCTTTAAAATATCCTTCATGAATATAAAGTACCTTTCAGCTCTATCCTTAACTTGTGTTGAGTTTTATTTTGTTCTCATTTGCGGAAGACTTCGATAGTTCAAACAATCAGCCCGAGTTTGATTTGGATTCAGAATGTAATAAACCCTTAGGTTCTCATCGATCAATGTAAAAATCAATTTGGCGTGAGCTCGGAATAATGGGATTACTGAGTCCGAGTTGAGTGAGAGCGGAGTCTCGTATAATACGTTTTTGGCCCTTAAGCCTTTCGAAGTTGGCCCTTAGGCTCTTATATGTCGGCTCTTAGGCTCTTTAAGTTATCCCTTGGGCTCTTATATATCGGCCCTTAGGCTCTTTAAGTTTGGCCGATTTGGCCTCTTAGAATGGCTATATAATTTTTCCCTCGTTTTCTCTTAAAAGACTTAGTGAGAATTTAATTATGCCTTAGCATGTGTTTTTTGTACCCGTAGGTTTTTTCGAAGGTTTGACATTTCAGAACTTTATTAGTAATTTGTTTGTGTAAACATGCTCGAATACCTCTTAAGGTATTTTCGAAGGCCGATGTCATCGAAACCCTTGGATTATTCGAGGGCTGAATTTATCGAGGCCCTTAGATTTTTCGGGGGCTGAATTTATCAAAGCCCTTTATATTTTGCTTTTGCCGAGGGTAGCCTGATTTAACCGGTTTTTACAAAGTGTTTGAAGGCCTTAAATTTATAGCGGAAGTCGGACGTCTCCGAGCCGTATTATTTCGGCCGTAGACTTTAATATGACCATAGTCTTTAATTTGGCCATAGCCTTTAATTTGGCCGTAGCCTTTAATTTGGCCGTAGCCTATGGGTGTGTCTCTTGGACTTGTTCCTCGTTAACTTTTCCGAACTTGTTCGAAAAGTTAGTCCCCGATTATATTGTCCTTGGCCTTTGTTTCGGAGGGATGCCTCTTTGAGGTCTTATGAGTTCGAGTTTTCGGTGACTCGGATGCATTGACTGTCGATGACAGTCCCCGAGTATTCGGGGGGGTTCTTATGCTTTGGCTCTTGAGCTGTTTCCCGTAGGATTATAAGTGTAGAGTTCGCGTAATAGTAAACAAAGTGTTTTTGATATTGACAAAATGTTTCTTCAAATGATTGATACATACGTACACGTTTTGCCGTTGGGGCTTGACTATTCTATATGGACACGGTTCATCTGACCGTTTGGCCCATTACAAAGTTTTCCTATCGAGGCCCTCTTAGGCGTGAAGTGTTTTCCTTGAAATATAATCCCCGAGGGTGATGCCCCCCAGTATTCGAGGCTAGAAACCTTGAATACTGTTAAGTTCTCCTTAGGTAGCACATAGTTTTTGCCTCGTTAAAAACCTTGCCGGTAAAACCCATTTGGGACAAAATCCGATCTAAGGGAAAAAGAGTGCAACGCGTGCTTTAAAACCTAAGGCCTTCATGTACAATATGATTCCTTCGAGATCGTATGCCCTCGATCGACAGCCTGAAATAAGTTAGCTTTGAACCCAAATGGACAAAAGGATAAAGTCGTACCTTAGCAGTAGTACCGTTTGAGCAATGATATATTCCAATTGTTTGGCAGTTATTGACCTTCCATTGTGCTGAGTTTATAATATCCTTTACCGAGGACTCGGTACGGTCCTTCCCAATTTGGGAAAAGTTTCCCTTCATTTGGGTCTCGAGTATTGAGGGTGACCTTCCGTAGGACTAGGTCCCCGATTCCAAAATGTCGAAGGTTGGTTCTTCTATTGTAGTCTCTTTCGATCCTTTGCTTCTGTGTGGCCATCCGAACGAGCGCTGTTCTCGCTTTTTGTCCAATAACTCGAGGCTGGCGTTCATGGCCTCATGGTTTGACTCCTTCGATGCATGCCAAAACCTAACGCTGGGCTCTCCAACTTCGATGGGGATGAGGGCCTCGGAGCCATATACTAGAGAGAACGGGGTGGCCCCCGTACTGGACTTTGATGTGGTCCGATACGCCCAAAGGACCCGGGTAAAACTTCTCTCCATTTCCCCTTTGCATCGTCCAGTCTCTTCTTCAAGTTCTGAATGATAATTTTATTTGTTGACTCGGCCAGTCCGTTTCCGGTTGGGTGGTACGATGTTGATAAAATCCTCTTTATTTTATGGGCTTCGAGGAACTCCGTTACCTTTCTACCGATGAATTTCTTTCCATTGTCACACACGATCTCGGCGGGTATCGCGAATCAACATATAATGTGGTCCCAGATAAAGTCAATAACTTCTTTTTCTCAGACCTTCTCGAAGGTCTGTGCTTCCACCCACTTAGAGAAATAGTCAGTCATAAATAGGATAAATTTAGCTTTACCCGGGGCCGTTGGTAGGGGGCCGACTATATCCATTCCCCATTTCATGAAAGGCCACGGGGATAGGACCGAATGAAGTTGTTCTCTGAGCTGATGGATCATTGGTGTGAATCATTGACACTTATCACATTTTTTAACAAATTCCTTGGTATCCTTTTCCATGTTATCCCAGTAGTAACCTGCTCTGATAATTTTCCGAATCAAAGACTCGGCGTCGGAGTGATTCCCACAAGTGCCTTCATGGATTTCTCGAAAGACATAATCGCTGTCTCCTGGCCCCAAACATACTGCCAATGGCTCATCGAACGTTCTCCCATACAACGTTCCATCTTCATCCAATGCAATCCTAGCAGCCTTGGCTCGTAAGGTCCTCGATTCTTTGTGGTCCGGGGGAAGTTTCCCATTCTTCAAATAGTCAATATATTTATTCCTCAAATCCTATGTTAGGCTTGTTGAATTTATCTCGTCTTGACCCTCTTTAACCACAGACCTTAATAATTGGACAACAGCTCCCGGGACGATATCATCTTCATCTACCGAGGACCCCAGATTAGCAAGTGCGTCGGCTTTGCTATTTTGCTCTCAAGGCACGTGGTTCAGGGTCCATTCCTTGAAGCGGTGTAGAGTTACCTGTAGCTTATCCAAGTACCATTGCATTCTGTCTTCCCGAACCTCGAAGCTTTTGTTTACTTGGTTTACGACCAGTAGAGAGTCGCACTTGGCCTTGATGACTTCTGCTCCCAAGCTTTAAGCTAGCTCAAGACCTGCAATCATGGCCTCATACTCGGCCTCATTGTTAGTCAATCTTGGAGTTCTGATAGATTGCCTAATAGTATCACTCATGGGTGGTTTCAAGAAGATGCCGAGTCCGGACCCCTTTACATTCGAGGCACCGTCCGTGAAAAAGGTCCATACCCCCAATGTTGTACCCGAGTTTAGCAGGAGTTCTTTCTCCACTTCGGGTACGAGGGCCGGCGTAAAATCAGCCATGAAGTCAGCTAGGATTTGAGACTTGATGGCCGTTTGGGGTTGATATTCGATATCGTACCCGCTAAGTTCGACAGCCCATTTGGCTAATCAGCCCGATAGCTCGGGCTTATGCAAAATATTTTGAAGAGGGTAAGTGGTCAATACACATATGGGATGACACTGAAAATAGGGTTTTAACTTTCGAGATGCGTTTATCAATGCAAGTGCTAATTTCTCTAAATGAGGGTACCTAGTTTCAGCATCTACTAGAGTTCAGCTTACGTAATAAACAGGAAATTGTGTACCTTTGCTCTTCTCGAACTAGTACCCCACTTACCGCTATCTCGGATACTACCAGGTATAGATTAAGCCTTTCGTCTTCCTTCGGGGTATGGAGCAAAGGCGGGCTTGACAAATATCGCTTTAATTCTTTCAAGGCTTGCTGACATTCTGGGGTACATGCGAAATTCTTTTTCTTTTTGAGCAAGGAAAAGAACCGGTGACTCTGATCCGACGATCTCGAGATGAATCGACCCAAGGCAGCTATTCGCCCTGTTAGCCTTTGCACGGCCTTCACACTATCCACGATCGTGATGTCCTCGATAGCCTTGATCTTATCGGGGTTGATTTCAATACCCCGATTCGATACCATAAAGCCGAGGAACTTCCCCGAGCCAACTCCGAAGGCATATTTCTCCGGGTTAAGCTTCATGTTTTATTTCCTCAAAATTGCAAACGTTTCCTACAAATGTACTAAATGGTCCTCTGCGCGTAGGGACTTAACCAACATGTCATCAATATAGACTTCCATTGTTTTACCTATTTGTTCTTCAAACATTTTGTTAACTAGGCGTTGGTATGTAGCTCCTGTGTTTTTTAGTCCAAAGGGCATTACGTTGTAACAATAAGTTCCGAACTTAGTGATAAATGAAGTCTTTTCCTGGCCATCTGGGTTCATCTGAATTTAATTGTACCCGTAGTAGGCATCGAGAAAAGTTAGGATCTCGTGGCCAGCCGTGGCATCGATCATTCGGTCGATGTTTGGCAATGGGAAAGAATATTTCGGACATGCTTTGTTCAAGTCCTTATAATCAACACACATTCTAAGCTTATTCCCCTTTTTAGGAACAACAACTACGTTTGCTAACCATTCGGGATACTTTACCTCCCGAATGGATCCTATTTTAAGGAGTTTGGTTACCTCGTCTTTTATGAAGGCATGTTTTACCTCGGACTGAGACCTCCTCTTTTGTTTTACCAGTTTGAATCTGGGATCGGTGCTCAACCAATGTGTGGTGATTTCTAGCGGGATCCCTGTCATATCTAAGTGGGACCAAGCAAAACAATCCATATTATCAATAAGAAATTGAATGAGTTTTTTCCTGAGTTTGGGGGTTAGTCTCATTCCCATGTATACCTTTTTCTCGGGCATGCATTCGATCAAAATAACTTGCTCCAGTTCCTCGATAGTTGATTTTGTCGCATCAGATTCTTCGGGAACGATGAAGGTTCGAGGCGTAAGGAAATCCTCATCTTCGTCTTCGATCATTTGTTGCTTTGACTTCATTGAGGCTGGAGTCGGTAATTGCTGTTTGGCGGCCTGCTTGTCTTTAGGACTCGATTTTCCCGAGGTCGGAGGCTCTGGAATCGGTCCCACCACCTTGATCACGAACATCTCCTTTGTAGAATGTAGCTCCTCGTAGATCGTTTTTATCCCTTCCTCTGTCGGGAACTTCATGATCTGGTGAAGAGTTGAAGGCACTGCCCTCATGTTGTGTATCCATGGTCTTTCGAGGAGTGCATTATACCTCATATCACCTTCGATGACATGGAACTTTGTATCTTGTATGGTTCCGGTCACGTTTACTGGCAAGATGATCTCACCCTTTGTTGTTTCGCTTGCCATGTTGAAGCCGTTCAGGACCCGGGATGCAGGTACGATCTGATTTTGTAGGCCGAGTTGTTCCACGACTCTCGATCTGATTATATTTGCTGAGCTACCTGGATCCACTAAAACATGTTTAACTCGAATTTTATTCAAAAAGATAGAGATTACTAGGGCGTCGTTGTGAGGCTGAGATAGGCCTTCTGCTTCCTCGTCATAGAATAATAAGATGTTCTCGGGCACATAACTCCGATTCCGTTTTTCTCTGGTGATCAATACTTTGGTACGCTTGATCATAGGTCATTGAGGGACGTCGGCTCTGCCAATGATCATGTGGATCAAATGTTGTGGTTCTTCTTGCTCTTTCTTGCATCTCTCTCCACGAGGTGATTCTTAGCTTGCTCACTTAGGAATTCTCGAAGGTGACCCTCGTTAAACAAGCGAGCCATTTCTTCCCTTAGTTGTGTGCAATCTTCTGTCCGATGACCATGTGTACCATAATATTTGCACATCGAGTTCGGATTTTGTTGAGAAGGATCGGTCTGTATGGGCCTGGGCCACTTGGTGTCTTTTATTCTCCCAATAGCGGAGATGATCCCTGATGCATCGACGCTGAAATTGTATTCTGACAGTCGAGGAGCTCTCGCAGGGTCGGAGTGCTTGTCAAAGCCGCTTTTGCTCATGAGTCCCTGAGAACTTTGACCTCGATCATTTCTTCGATCACTCCGAGGAGTGTTGCAGCTCGGACCGCTGTTCCTTCGATCGGCATATGGCTGATACCGGTCTTTGTTGGATCTCAATTCCCGATTTGTGTCCCTAGGGGGATTAGCTGTGAATATGTTAGGATATACTGAACCCGAGGGGGCTCCCAACTAGTCGTCCTCGACCCTGATCTTTGACTGATAACGATTGTGCACATCCGACCATGCCACGGCTGGATACTCAATCATGTTCTGTTTCAACTGCCGAGAAGCGATCGAACTCCTTTCATTTAGACCTTGCATAAAGGCCTGCACCGCCCAGTCATCAGAGACCGGTGGTAATTCCATTCTTTCTATTTGAAATCGAGACACGAACTCCCTTAGCATCTCATCGATCCTCTGCTTAATTTTGAAGATATTCGACTTTCTCGTGGCCACCTTTATGGCTCCGGCGTGCGCTTTTACGAAGGCATCCGCTAATATAGCAAACGAATCAATGGAGTTAGGAGCTAAGTTGTGATACCAAATCATGGCTCCCTTTAACAGTGTTTCTCCAAAAAATTTCAACAGCACTGATTCGATCTCATCGTCATTTAAGTCATTTCCTTTGATTCCGCAAGTGTATGAAGTAATATGCTCATTGGGGTCCGTTGTTCCGTTGTATTTGGGTATGACGGGCATACAAAACTTTTTGGGAATGGGCATCGGAGCTGCACTCTGAGGGAATGGTTTCTGTATGAATTTCTTGGCGTCTAAACCTTTCAAAATTGGAGGTATCTGGTCTACACGGGAGTTATAGGTGTCCACTTTTTTATCATTGTCTTCAATTTTCTTTTCCCCGGACTCAATCCTTTTAGTGAGCTCTTCGAGCATTTTCAGTATCGTGGGGTTAGTCCCCGAGCTGTTTTCATTAGATCTCTCTGGTGTTGGCTCAGCACGTTGAATGTTTTCATGTCAGCTACGCTCGGGGTTTTATTTTAACTTTGGAGTTGAGCGATGGCGGCTTGCTGAGCCTGCAACATCTCGAATATCACTTGGAGACTGACTCCTCCATCTCCTGTTCCTAGCGTTCCTTGGTCCCCTGGTCGGGCCTCCCTGCGTGCGTTCCCTACGAGGTCTGTGCCTGCATCCGTGTCTAGAGCGTTATGCGAACTGATATCAACTGGCTCCATATTTGTCACTCCCTCAGGGTTTATGGGTGGTAAACCGACCCCTATACCGCTATTTTCTCCAAGACCCTCACTGTCATGAACGGGTGCGTTTTGTGTGCTAGACATGTTCAAGCCTGAAAATCAAAAAATCTTAAGAAGAAAAAGTGTAAAGACAACGTGTGTAACGAGAATCAGTAAAGAAATAATCACTATTATCTTTAGCCCCACGGTGGGCGCCAAACTGTTTACCTAATTAAACTTGGTTTTGTGATTTTAAAGATATGTGATTTAGTTCAATACTAATTAATAATCAAGTTATATGAAATAGAAACGAAAGATAGAAGTGAATCAAACCAATATTAGTCAACAGCAGTGACCTCGAGAAGGTGGCCTCGAGGTGGCTTAGGGCAGTAAGAACAATTAAGTAAAGGAAAATAAGAACAATGTAAGCTAAAGAACAATTCTGATGAACAACAGGCAAAAAGTAGAGAGTATATTCTTTGCACAATAAAAGATGATCCTACAAATGATTGGGATCCCCTTTATATAATGGGGGAATCCTAAATAAGGAATATTTTCATTTACAGAAAGGAATATTCTTGGTACAGTTGTCTAACCGTCTAGTACGGAATCGTACGATCCTATTCCGTGGTTTACGCCATGACTTCAAGGGACGTGGCAGGAATCTAGCTTGCTTTAGTACAAATCAGTAACGGTACTATTTCGGGGTCAAACAAACCCGACCTCGGTATGCATCGTGCTTCGCCTTCGAACTCGGGTCTGATCCCTCGAGCTCGAACCTGGCCTGACTCAGACTCGGACTTCGGATGACCTCTCAAGTGTATAGATCGAAGGCATTTGATCTCGACCGTATACAGGCAGCAACTGGTCTATTCTTCATTTGCCAACACGTACATTATTCAACCACTTAGATTATTTGGAAAAAAAAAGACCAAATACACCTTTCTAATTTTGTTTATTGTCCAATCATATTTTCTGTTATACTTTACGTTCACATGTACCACTATCGTTCATCAAAGTTGTATATTTACCCTATTTTAACGAACATAACTCGTGTTAGCGTGTGAGTGAAAGAACCAACCCAGCAACAAAAAAACACATCCCTGTTCGGGTTACCCGTAACCTGTCGGACCCTCTACTCCCAATTAAAGATCTAATCCGGCTTTGTACTTCTATATCCACCCACCTTCAAAATCGAGGTCTCCATGAAAATTCAGTCATGTGTGGTGGGAAAAAGTTCATTCAGATTATTCAAATTGTTATTATTTTGATTGTTCACATGCACCTAAGATTGATTTTCTGGTGACGGAGCTTGATTACCGGTAGCCAATTCCGAGAACAAATTAAATCCAGCTAGAGTTGCTCAATCCAAGTTTCAAGAACCCATGTGTTAAAGATTGAGTTTATCATCTTGTTGTAAATTCCTATGAGAGTTCAATTTTGGTAAAAAAATTTGAGAGAAATTCACTCTTGCCCAATCGAAGTTTCTTCATAGATTGACTTGCCTTTTACAAATTCAAAAATAAAATTATTAGTTAATCAAGTTAAGGAACACTAAAATTAAATTTGAAAAGCTTTAGCAAGAAACATACTTGGGAGAACCCGAGGATCGAATTTGTACAAATCAGTATCTGCAATGATTAGTAAAAACAAATCATAGCCAGCAACTTTACGGCATAGGTATTGAACTAAAAGCTCCTCATCAGTCGGGTAAAACCGAAACCCGGATGGCAAACCCGGCCCATTTCCTGAACACCCATTATTCCTCTTGTTGGCCAAAAAAAACAGAACTGCAAGAAGTGTTCAGAAAATTAGGAGGAAGAGGTGTCTAATGGGTTACGGCCTTACTGTGCCCGAAAAAGGATGGTTTTGTTTGTTGCTTGATTGGTTCTTTTACTCACACGATGACATATGTCATGTCCGTTAAAAAAAAGGTAAATATAAAATTTTGATGGATGACATGGTATCTGTAAAATATAATGGAGAATAAGACTGAATAATAAACGAAATATAAAGGTATATTTGATAAACAATTATTTGTATTATTTAATGGGTTACGGCATCAAATTCTTTCCAGAAGATAACTTAACATTTTTCACATGTATTCTTATTATAGTAATAAAAAATCTTATCTTAAAAAAGAAAGTACTATAGTTCACCTTTCTTCCGCACTGGTGGAGCTGAGTTTGGACTTATTAGCACATGGATTTTGACTTATTGGTTATATTCCAAAGAGGCTGTTCTCATTTCCCAGCGCCTACATTTTCAAGTACTTTCATTATTTGCATTGGTTTCACATGTATTCTTATTATATCTATTATTATAAAGATTGAGAATTGTAACCGAGTACAGTGACCGATTCACATATTACACGTGAATTCTTTTCGAATAGACACGTGATTATGAAGACCGATAAGAGACGAGTCAGCAAATGACTAACATCGTTACAAGTATATGACCGGTATTACATAAGCTCCGAAGGCATCAAGGTTGGGGAAGAGAATTTAAAAGTAAGGTACCGATTAAAGAAGACAACATTAAAGGAGCAGCCGTTACAGAAATCATATTAATTATTTTTAACCATTATGCAGCTATCAAGATGGGTTTTTACTCCCCTTAAAGAGGAGCATGATTTGAGGATCTTGTCTCCCCTGATTTAGCTATAAATAGTGAAATTTGTACTCATTGAAGGACACGAAATACTTGTATGAAAAAGGCTTATACTAATCTCTTATTGTATAAAGCTTTATTTTACTATTATTAAGATTTTCACATTGTTCTCGACTCCCGAGAGATCAATTCGAAGCCTATGCTTGTCTTCTACTTAATTATCCTTATTTTACCCTCTTTTCTCTTTGTTATTTTATCTTATCGGATCAATTTAATCCACGTATTTAAATCACGTTACAAATTCAACTGTACATGTTTGCGGATAAACAGTTTGTTGTCCACCGTGGGGCTTAGACAATTGTGGTATTGTTTTAATCTGCTCATCTATTACAAACGTACTTTTAAGTTTTTCTATTGTAAGTAAAGAAAAACTATGGCACCCAATGATGTCAATAATTTGCTCAATGTTGGAACAAACAATGACAACGAGCATGTGGATAATTTTTGTGATAGAGATCAACATGATGATTCAACCAGTGAAACCCGTATCTATGGGAATGAGTCAACTTCTAATTACCAGGTAGAAAGAAATACTCGGCGGACGAGGAGTCCTACCCTTGATGATATGGATGATGAACCCACTGCCAATACTATGAAAGTTTTGAAGCACAACAAAGGGAAATCATGAATCATCTCTTGAGACAAGATCGAATAATGACTGACCTCCACCAAGCTCTTTCGGTTGCTTTAGTAATTCAAATGGTGGAGTTCGAGCTCCTCCTAGCGTGCCTACAAATCAAACAGCACCAAGAACCGGTAACATCGCTTCAAGGGAGGAGTTCAAATTGAATAACAACCAAGCAGGCGGTGCAGGCGGTAGATCCGGGAACGAAAACAACACAGATGATCCTTTCAAGACTGAACTCATGAGATTCATTAGAGAAATGAATGCTCGAATGGATCATAATGCCAAGGAGTTCCACTCATAGATGGATCACATCCTGAGGCACCTCCGGTCTTGAAGGGTCCAGACTTAAAAAAGTATATTCAGTCGTCGTTCAAGCCTAGTGTGGCACAGGAGTTGATCCCAAAGAGTAATGCCGAATATCCAAAAATATGATGGAACATCGAATCCACTGGAATACATGACAACCTACACCACAGCTATGAATGCAAATCATTTGGCTCCACATGAGATCGAATCAGTGTTTCTAAAGAAAGTTGGAGAAACCCCAATAAAATGGGCTTTAACATGGTATTCTCTTTTACCTGAACACTCAATTGATTCTTTTCAAATGCTTGCAAATTCATTCATCAAAGCGCACTTTGGGGCGAGGAAAGTTCAAACTAGTAAGGCGGATATATTCATAATCGCTCTATGAGAATCAGAGTTGCTGAGAGAGTTCATGATCCGATTCTGAAAGGAGAGAATGTTGTTTCCAGTGGTACCGAATGAATGGGCAGCGGAAGCATTTACCAAGGTTCTCGATCCCTTAAAGTTCTGATGCCTCAAGAAAGTTGAAGGAGAGTCTATTGAAATTTTAAGCAACCATATGGGCTGATGGCTATAATCGCTATGAATCTAAAATTAGGATTGAAGATGATCAATTAGGTTCTTCAGTGGATTTCAAGGGTCAAAATCATTATCGAAATCCATAAAAATTCAAGAGTGATCTTGAAGCAGACCAGAGACCATCCAAGAATCATTTCCAATCATATGTATCAAACGAAATGTCTGATACTAGGTCAAGTTAGGGGCGTGGAGTTAGAGGTTTTCAATCGTTGGGAAGTCCTGGACTGGATAGAAGGATTGATCGTGGATAAAAAAGTAGAGACTTGCAAGATAGAGCCTTCGGGGTGTCGCGATCCAAGATATCACCGTTTATCGGAGTACAATTTCAATATTAGCTTTGTGGAATTGGTTTCGGCCATGAGGAATATAAAGGAAGAAAGGTTCCCAAAACCAATTCGATCGGACTCCAGTTAAAGAGATCCTAAATTGTGGTGTGAATTCTATGGTACATATTGTCAAAGGACTGGGGACTGCCAACATCTTCTTGAAGAGGTAGCAATGTTGCTAAAAGACAACCATCTTAGAGAGTTCTTATGTGATCGGGCTAAGCACATTTATGGTAAGATTCGAGATACATCGGAATCCACAAAGCCAACAGGGTCTCCCCATCTTACAATAAACATGATTTTTGGAGGGGTTGAAGTGAATAGGGTGACATTCTCGACTGTAAAAAATGAAGATATCTGTCACTCATGGCAAGAGGATTCGGAAAGCGTCAGAGGATGATGAAATCACCTTCACTAAGGAAGATGTCGATGGCCTTATTTTACCACACAATGTGCTTTTGAAATATCTTTAAATATTTTAGATTTTAAAATTAAGTGTGTATTGGTTGATCCAGGTAGCTCAGCTAATATTATACAAGGACGTGTAAACGAAAATATACCCTGGTTTGCTGAAAGTAACTCTTCCACTTCACAATGGGCCAAAATTTCAATATTCTTCCAGTCACAATCCTCCTTTTCAGCAGGAATACTGGTCAGACGAATAGACAAAAGTTATTCACCAACAACTCTATTTATATTGTCATCAGGGTCAGATGATTCTTTTTAGACATGAAAGTCTTTTTTGAGAGACAACTGAGAAAGGATGCTTGTGTTTTTTGTGGGAGGTCTAGTGTCAGGCTTCTTAAACTTGTTCGTCTTGGAAGGACCGCCGCCGATGCAATCCCCGGTTATGGTGGATCAAGAAGTCAAGATAAGGTCATGTTGTTTAGCGATAGAAGATGTGTTATCGGAGAAAGAAATAACAGAAGACATGGTGATGAGAAATACAAGTTAGAAGATTTTAGTATGAAAAGGAGAGTTATAGAGAAGTAAGAAGACTCGGAGAAGAAAGTTTGTAAAAGTGAAAGATGAAATTGGAATAAAGGGGAGAAGATTATAGGCGGATTAGTATAAAGCCATCATTACCTAGGTAACTGGCAAAATTATTCGTCGAACCACGAGACAACATGTGTTCAGTCCATTAAAATAAAAAGAAACATGCGTCCTTTAAAGTGTCAGAAATCGTTCAAGAACTTTCCTGCGAAGAAACGAAAGGTCTTATCTACTTTTTGGTCACATCAAGATGAGTCACCAGAAAGTAGGGAGACTATTTGTATTGGGTAAAATACACATGTTACAGGTAGATATTTCTCGAATAGACACGTGGCAATGAAGACAGGTAAGAGATGAGTTAGCAAATGGCTAACACAAGTTACATGCATATGACTGATATTACATAAGTTTCGAATGCATCAAGGTCGGGGAACAGAATTTGAAAGTAAGGTACCTATTGAAGAAGACAGTATTAAAGGAGCAACTGTAGCAGAAAATACTAACATTTATTTTCAAACATTATGCAATTATCAAGAGGGGTTCTTACTCACTTTAATTAGGAGCATGATTTGAGGATCTTGTCTCCCCTAATTTAGCTATAAATAGTGAAATTTATACTCATTGAAGGATACATAATACTTGTATGAAAAGAGCTAATACTATTTTCTCATTTTATAAAGCTTTATTTTACTAGTTATTAAGATTTTCACATTGTTCTTGGTTCCGCAGAGATCAATTTGAAGCCGAGTCCTGGTGCACATAAGAATTAATAATTGGCCTTTCTGTGATTGCCACCAAAATTCGTTATACCACGAATATTCCATAAATCTTTATGTATACGCCTACCATGTGTTTTTGCCGGTAATTTTATGGGATTTGAGGGTGGAGTTTAATTGTTCTATAGGAAAAACCACTAGATTTAGAGGCAAAAGATGGGAATTTAAGAACAATTTGGATATAATTAATTATTTTGTTAAAAAGAAATTAGATTTAAGTCTAGCTTTCTAAAAAAGAAAGAATTTTTATTTTAAAAAAAATTGCGGGTGAATGCGGGTTTAAATCCTATGCGGTACAGGGCGGGGCGGGTTTAAATTTTGCGGGTTCAGACAGAACCTGCCCCGCACCCGCCCCGCACCGCCTGTTATTCCTACACTCTTTATTCTTACGGGGATCCTATGACCTCCCTGACTATGTTTGAAGTGTAATATGTAACACCTTTTAAGCCATGTGCCGTCGAGAGTGTAAGACATAACTAAATATTAAGAGTTTATTTTTATTAGCATTTTTTATTAAATATTAGTTATCTTTTACTTTATTATATACCATATGTAAAAATTTGTGAGCCCAATTTTCTTTTACATATCATTTTCTTTTTTTCTTTTCTTGTCTTTTCTATTACCACATATCGCATTAGTGTCACTTTTATCGCCACCACACTACCGTGTTCACTACCACCAGCAAAATCAATCCTTCTATCTACACTACAATAGTGCCATTTTCTTTATTTTTTCTTCTCCATTATCTTTTTGTTTTCTTTTCTACCACCTCGTCTTCCTTCACTATCACCATAACCACCACCATAAGCATACCATCTACCAAAAGTAAAATCAGCCAAATAATCAATCTTTATCCTTGGTGAGTTTGATCATCAACGCTTTCAGTAACATCCGACACCTATACATTAATATTTTCCATCAAAATTATTCTTTGACTACGACCAATTTTTCAATTGATTAAAAAAATTTCAAAATCACAAAAATAAAAAATCAATTTCAAATTTTGCAATACTAGATTCGAATTTCAACTTGCCAAAAAGATTTGAATCTTGTTTGAGAAAGATGAGAGAAGTTTAAGAGTTTTAGTCTCGGACTTCTATGACTTCTTCTGTTGTTGGAGAGCTCTAGTTGTGGGGAGGGAAAGGGGGGAAGAGGGGGAGGATCTTTTTCATTTTCATGTCACTGCTTTTGTTCAAAACAAATTCAAGCTTGGTCTGGTGCTAGGGGATTATAGGTCCCCTTAAAGATAAAAAGGTGCATCTGGCAAAATCGTTTAACGTTAGGAGGGTAATTATGAATTTTCCCTTTAGTTGTGCGTCAAACAACCCGAAACGAGTTGACATGAGATTGATTTAAATAGTATTTCAAGTTTTAATCGTAACCAAATTTACTAAATATAAGATCATTTTAGTGATGGCAATTATCCCAAAAGAATACAACATTTATCTGATAATTAAGTACTTTATGAAGAAAAGCGATAAATACTTACAAAATGTAAGATAATTTTACAACTTGTTTGAATGGTTGTACCTATTGTATATTATATTGTATTGTTATTTTAAATACAATGTTTATTTTGATTGTTACTTAAACTTTATTGTATTGTATCGTTAAATTCATCGTTACGTAGCAACGAAAAGTGCCACTTTATGGAATAATGAATTTGGCGTGGTGGCGTTGTTACCTTGCTTTTTTCTCTCGTCTTACCCTCCCTTTTAATTAAATAATCACATTTTATCTTTTACCCTGCTTTTTTATATAATAATTCTATTCTCTATCTTAGTTTTTCTTAGTAATATTGTAAGTTTATTCTTCATATTGTTAGTGCGTGACATCATGAAACAACGACAAACGATACAATCTATTCAATTGTTGTATTTTTCAAACAACACTGCACAATATTATACAATACAATACTATACAATACGATACGATAGGATACGATACAATACATTATGAAAAAACGGGTAATAACAATCCAAACAAGTTGTTAGGTATAACGGTTCTTCCAACTCTTTTTGTTCCTAATATTTCCATCGAACTGTTAAGCACCTTTATTCCAAGTCCAACCTCCTCCAACATATACCGGGCATTGCAACACATCAAACCAATTATTTCTCACTTCCTATTATGTATTAATTAATTTGGACATTGTTAAAAATAGAGTCAACTAATTAAAACTTAACGAAAAATTTAAGGAGTGTACCTGATTTTTTTTTTAAAAACGAAATAAATATGTTAGAAGTTAATCGAACCAACCTGATTTGATACTAATAAAAAGGAATCGAATCAATTGCAATAATTTGGAAAAGTATTATTTTTAGTGTACCAAACAGTTAAATAAAAAATTGAACCGTTAAGAAAAAAATTTGGGTTGGTACACATTATCTAAAAGTAAACAATAGAATTGAACCTCACCCCTAATCTTAAATGAATGTGTTTTAAAGCAAATATATATTCCGTCCAAATAATGAAAGCAAAAAAACAAACTACTAACCTTATTAAATTCCTCCAAGCCCACGTTGAAGCCATCCATTTATGACCAAAAGTAGGTACAGTTTTAGAACATCTCGGTTGATCAGCAGCCAATTTTATCCCTATAATAATTTATGAAAACCTTTAATCGAATAGAAGCTAAACTCTCCCTTCTCTCTTTCTTTTCCTCCTTCAAATACTACAATTACTGACTTTTCCACCCTGCAAACCCGCAGTATTCATTACATCGCCTAAAAACAGAGGGATTTAACTGCATTATATGAGCCATGGTGAAAGCTCATGATGGATTTGTTTCACTTCCCATTTATCTCCTCATCTTGTTGGTATTATCATGTTTTATGATTCCAAATGCGGCAGCGCTACCATCAAATCCCGAGAATCAGGTCCGGTACCCACGTCCAAGTATTAGTCCAACAATGGCCATTATCATAGTGGTTCTCATAGCTGCCTTGTTTTTCGTTGCACTTTTCTCGATTTACATTCGCTACCGCATCTCCACTAATGGTAACAGCATCCTCCAAACACTTTCCACGCGCCGCCGCCCTTCTGCTGCAACACGTGGACTCGACAATTCAGTCATCGAGACTTTCCCCACCTTTGCATACGCCGAAGTGAAGGATCATCATATTGGCAAGGATGGTTTGGAGTGCGCAGTATGCTTGAACGAGTTTGAAGACGACGAAAAGCTGCGGTTGATCCCAAAGTGTGATCACGTGTTCCACCCTGAATGCATCGGTGCTTGGCTCAAGTCTCACGTCACTTGCCCCGTTTGTCGAGCTGACCTTACTACTCCTCAACCTGATGAACCGCCAGTTAAAGCCCATGAGGTACTAAACCGTGATCAAGAAGGGACAGAGAATCTGCAGCAAAATAAGGAAATTTCAATACAAATAGGGAGTGATGAAAATTTAAAACAGCAAGAGGATCCCTCTAGTGTTAAGCGATTGAGTTTCGACGTGCCGAACCAGCCACCAAGATCGTTTTCTATAAAGAGACCAAAGATGTTGAACAAGTTTAGGTCACACTCGACTGGCCATTCATTGGTGGTACCGGGGGAGAATTTGGACAGGTACACTCTCAGATTATCAGACAATGTTAGAAAAGAGGTAATGAACCGGGCACTACTAAACCGGACAAAGAGTTGTGCAGTCACTTTACCAAGACATGGTAGCACTAAAATAGAGTACAGAAAAGGTGTCGGGAAGGAAAGCAATAACGAAGTCTCAATACAAATAGAGACCGATGAAAATTTGATGGTACAACAAGAGAAGACCTGTAATGTTACGCCAAATTTGAGTATCAACGTGCCGAAGCGGCCGCCAAGGTCGCTTTCTATAAAGAGACCAAGGACATTGAGCAGGTTTAGATCATTCTCGACTGGCCACTCATTGGTGATAGCGGGGGAGAATTTGGACCAGCATACTCTTAGATTACCGGAGAATGTTAGGAAAGAGGTAATGAACCGGGCATTGCTGAACCGGACAAAGAGTTGCGCTGTCACTTTATCAAGATTTGGTAGCACTAGAAGAGGGTACAGAACCGGAAATGGAGAAGGAAGAAAGATTGTACCACCATTCTTTACTAGAGGTCCATCGTTGAAGTCACCAAAAATAATGGCTGATATCGAAGAGGGGTCCAATTCACGCAGTGTAAAAATGGCAATCAAAATGCCGTCGTTCCAATGCTTGGAGCCAAAAGGTGATGAAGCCAGTTTGCTGACAAATGAGTTGGCTTGAACTCTAGTTTAAAAAACTCAAGCCTGTTTGGTGATGGCTGACTCGGCATATCTTCCGATTTATCCTGGATCCTTAATTTGGTGCCAGTGCCAGTTTAATGAGTGTTTAATAGCGGAAAAGAAAACTTTTTGTGCGCCGGCCGGCAAGTGAGAAAGCATGATCCATACTAGTTTTGTTGCAAAGTACAATGCCAAAAGTTGAAATTCAAGATTGTCGATTTCTAGAAATTCTTTAAAATGTTGATATTGTTTACGAACAAATAATTTTCAACTTTTTGGTTTTTGCGGGGTTAGAGGACTTTCAAGTGTGTTTATCTAGTTGGTTTGAGACACCTTCAATGATGTAATTATGTTTTTGGTTCTCGGTTTCATTCTTCAACGCAATTTTAATACAAGAAAATAGAAAAGCTGAAAGAAAATATACTTGATACTATGTTTTTTTTCCTTGGTAAAGATGATGGTGCTGATCTTGATTTTCTCATCGTCTGGAAGTGGTAAGTATTATGCAGCGCATTTTGCAAATGGCAAAATGGATATACATGCCGCAGATTAATCGTAGAGTTGTCTAAAACATGCCAATATCTAGAGCAATTTACGAGAAAGTCTGTGAATCGCAGAACTGATATGCGACTAGCATAACTAATATGCGAGTCGCAAAATAGGAGGCTGTGTAAATATTTAGAGTTTGTACTAAACTAGTAAACTAGAATTTATTGTAATCTTTTCCATTTTTGTTAGCGATTCTAAAGTTATTTGTTAACTTGTATATATGCTCTCCAATATCAATGGAAGAAGCGTGCATTGGAGCCACGGCCTTAAACCATCATACTCATGGCCGGAGAACAATAGTAAGGGAAGTAGTCCGAGCAAGCAGTGCTAGTGATGGAACAAACCCGAGAAATATAATCTCTCTTTATGATATAACATCGAATGACAAACCCGAAATATTGATAATGCAAGTGAAACTGAAAGGCGAACTACTATGAATGCGCTCTGTCCCTGAGGACCTCCTTGAGGGCGAGAAAGAAGTCTAGGTTTATAGACGGGACAATCAGGAGACCCAATGAGCAATCTCTAGATATTGAAGATTGGTGGACTATCAACTCGTTGTTGATGTCCTAGATACGGAACACAATCCAACCCACTCTGCGTTCAATCATATCACATATGGAAGTAGCTAAAGACTTATGGGCAAGTATTAGAGAACGATTCTCTATGGTTAATGACCAAACATACAACAATTGAAGGCTGAACCTGCTGAATATGAATAGAAGGGTATGATCATAGATAATTACTATGAAAAATTGACAAAGTTTTGGGAAAAACTTGCTAACTTCGAGCAGATTCTGACTTACAAGTTCAGGAAATGTATGTGTGATCTTGGTGTTGTGTTAGAAAAGAAAAGGGAAGAGGAGAAGGTGCATCTCTTTCTTATTGGGTTGGACGAGACCTTGTATGGGAAAGTGAGACCAAATCTGATTGCTCAGGGTCTACTCGAAATTGGTACAATGAACGGGTAAATACCATTGCAGGAGGAACTGACAAGCATGGTGAAGTGATGACCCTTGCCATACAAGGCAGTAGTTCCTACAGAGCTCGTAATGAAGAAAGGGGAAATTGTTTCCACTGAGTGGGTATCTAGATTGATGGAGAGAATGTCCTCGTGGTGACGGGAAGACTGGTCGACGTGGTGGAGAACAACAACAATAACAAAGGGTTAGAATAAATGAGGGATGCAGGCGACCGTGTGTGAACACTGCACAAGCCGTAGGAGGAGGCAATCCTGCCGGAGCCATGGTGAAAGCAGAAAAATCTAGACCTTCAAGTTTGAGAAACAAGCAGTGGCAGGTCCTAGTTGCTATGTTGAACAACCAAAAGTTAAGTTCGAGTAAGAAGTTGACTGGTAAGTATAAAAATATCTCTTGGATCATCAACACTAGGGTCTAATCATATGACAGGTAGATTGAAAATTTTGCATAATGTACGAAAAATACCAAAGTGTCTGGTTACTCTGCTTGATGGGAGAGCACTATAGCTACCAACGAGGGTTCGACTAGACTGGATGTGAATTTGGTCCTGAAAAACGTTCTTTACGTGCCTGACTTAAGTGCAACTTGATTTGTATGTCATAATTTATAGATCACTCAGATTGTTTTATTCTATTTATTAAAATTTTGTGATAGGACCGCATATAGAGGATGTTGATTGGAGCGGATGAATGGAGAAATGGACACCATTATTTCTGGAACCAACCGCGAATACAACATCTAAAGGCGAAAGTTGTAGGCTCGTTAGATTTTTGGAACAAGCGATTGGGACATCCCTCTGTACAAGTTAACAAAATTTCTTTTATAGAGTTTAGAAGAAGTAGTGATGTTTTGAATATAATTTGGATGTATTTCATCGAGCAAAGCAAAGAAGAGATAAATTTTCTTTGAGTAATTTTAGAGCTTCTGGTATTCTTGAATTGATTCGCTCTGATTTATGGGGATCATATCGAATGACTTCTTCTTGCGGTGCATCATATTTTTTTTTTACTGTAGTTGATAATTTTTCACAAGTTGTATCGGTTCTTCTATTGATTGACAGAAAAAGTTGCACAAACTTTGAAGAATTTCTTTGCTGCGCTTGATAGACAATTCAATAAGAGTTAAAAAATTTAGGAGTGATAATTGAACAGCATTTACGTGCATGAAAAACTAATTCTTGAGTTTGGTGTTGTTTTTCGAACTTCTTGCACTGGAATCCCATAACATAATAGTAGAGTGAAAAGAAAATATCATCATATATTAAATGTAGCTTAAGCCTTGCGTTTTCAAGGTTGTTTTTGGGAAATATATTTTAATTGCATGTCACTTAATTAATCGGATCCTCTATTTTACCTAGAAAGACTCCTTATGACGTTTGTATGGACGAATGCTTGAGTACGGGCATCTTCGGGTATTTGGGCCACTATATTATGTGCACAAATAGGGAGAACATGCGCCTAAATTTTCAAGTAGGAGTAGTATATGTATATTTGTTGAGTATCCCTATGGAAAGAAGAGATAGAAGTTGTATAATTTGGGGATAAAAGAGTATTTTACCAGCCAAGATGTGGATTTCTATGAGTCCAAGTTTCCTTTCACATAATCAATGATCGGATCGAACAATGGTATCGATAGAAGAGTGTCCGTGAAGAGTATGGAAGTGATGAGTTTGAAGTAGGGGGGGGGGGGGGGAGGGAGGCATGGAGAGTGCCCAAATGGGTGAAGTAGAGCCAGAGGAACATGAACCATAGGAAGTTGGGACCGAAAGTAGACAAGACGAAATAACAGAGGAGAAGAAGTTGGACGTTATGAATGATAAAAGGTGGAGGGAGACAATGAAATAAAAAATACATGCTTTAGAGAAAAATATGACATGGGTAACAGAAGATCTGCCCTCTAATAACAAAGCTCTTCATTGCAGGTGGATTACAAAATAAAGCAACACTCTTGTGGTACTATTGAACGGTATAAGGCTCGTCTAGTTATTTTCGACAATCATCAAGTGGAAGGTATTGACTATACTAAGATGTTTGCTCCCGTGGATTAGATGGTGACTATACGCACATTTTTTGAAGTTACGACTGTAAGGCACTAGGAGTTGCACCAAATGGATATGCAAAATGTATTCCTCCACGGGATCTCAAAGAAGAGGCATGCATGAAATTACCTCCTGGATTTCAGGTGGCAAGTCCAAGGAAGGCATGTTGACTTGGAAAAACTCTTTGTGTATTGAAACATGCACTACGATGTTAGTTTGCTAAGTTATTCACTGCTCTAGAAGACTATGAATTCTTTCTGACAACTCGCTCTTTACTCTGCAAAAAGGGTAAGGTTCACATAAATGTTTTGATATATGTTGATGACTTAATTATTTTGAGAATAACCCTACGACTATTTATAACGATCTGACCGGTCATTTTGAGTTCTAGCATATCGTTCGGCAGTTTGAGACCTTGAGTAGCTTCACTTTATGTATTATCACTTGCACATGTGGTTGGTTTTGATTTTCGAGAAGTTTGGAGTTGATTTGGAAGAATAACTCTCGATTAGGAAGCTCTAAGTTAGAAGAGTTGACTAAGGTTTGCCTTTTAACTAAATGACCTCGGAATCGAGATTTGAATATTCACTACTAGAATTCCTGCAAAAAGCGACCAGACTTTAGTGACCAACGTTAGTCTGTCAAGAAAAGCGACCAAAGTTGGTCGCTAAACTGGTGAAAATAATAAAATAATAATTTTAAATAAATTAGCGACCAACGTTGGTCGCAACTTGGTCGAAAACTTTGTCAAAGTGTTGACCAGACTGGTCAGACTTGCTTGGTCAAAGAATTACTCAGATTAGCGACCAACGTTGGTCGCTTCATGGGATCCACCTATTAAATTTTAATAATTATAATATTATTTTTAAAAAATAATAAAATATAAATAAATAAAATTTAAAATTAGCGACCAAAGTTGGTCGCTATATAAAGAGTAAACAGATTGAGACCAACTTTGGTCGCTAATTTGGGACCCAGTTATAACATCTTAATAATTATAATTTTGTTTAAAAAAAATTATAAAATATAAATAAATATAATTCAACTTTAGCGACCAATGTTGGTCGCTCAATAGAATATTGTGACGACCCAAAGGGTCATCACCTGTTTCCTCATTCATTCCGCGCTTTCGAGCCTTGAAAACCTAATTTTTTACTTGCCTCGATTTGCGTGCGCAGTCCGGACGCGTAGCCAGAAAGATTATATGTTAAATTCTGTGAAAAATTTCGAAATGTGGCTTTAAAATGATTAAAGTTGACTTCGGTCAATATTTTTGGTAAACGGACCCGGACCCGTGATTCGACGGTCCCAGAGGGTCCGTAAAAAAATATGGGACTCGGGCATGTGCCCGGAGTCGAAATCCGAGGTCTAGAGCCCGAGAAAAGAATTTTTCTGTGAAATTGTTTTTCTAAAATTATTAAGGAAAATGGAAATGAAAATTGATTAAAAGACTGTGTTATCGGGCTCGTATTTTGGTTCCGACGCCCGGTACAAGTCTTAAATATGTATTAAGCGCTTTCTATAAAGTTTGGTCGAAATCGGACGTCATTTGACGTGTTTCGGACCTAAATATCTAAAGTTTGAAGTTTATGAAGTTAGAATGAAAAAAATGATGATTTTGAGGTTTGATTCCTCGTTTATGATGTTATTTTGGCGATTTGATCGCACGGTTAAGTTCGTATGATGTTGTTGAGTTAGTGTGTGTGATTGGTTAGGAGCCCCGAGGGCTCGGGAGTGTTTTCGGAGGTGTTCGGGGTGTTTTTAAACTTAGAATGATAGCAGATTTTTCTGCAATTTTTGCTCAGATAATTGCTTCTTCGCGTTCGCGTACCAGTGGGCTTTCCCTTCTTCGCGTTCGCGGACAAGTCCACGCGTTCGCGTAGCCTTGGTTTCCCCTTCACCGCGTTCGCGAGCCCCATCTCGCGTTCGCGTACAAGCAAATCCCGGACCCAGCCCCATCCTTCTATGCGTTCGCGTCTAGCATCTCGCGTTCGCAATGCTTTGACTCATCTACCCTTCGCGAACGCGGCCCCCTTCCCGCGAACGCGAAGGGCATTTTTGCCCTGTGATTTTTAAAGCTCAAAAACAGACCAGTGACGGGATTATTCCCAAATTTCACACGAGCTCTTCTTCTCCACAGCCCCTAGGTGACTTTTAGAGCGATTCTTCACCAAAGCTTCTTGGGTAAATATTTTCTAACTCGTTTTCTTCATTTTCTATCATCATTTATCAAATTCCTAGACCTAAATCATGTAACTTAAGGTGTAAATTGGGGGAAAAGGGTAGAATTAGGGCTTTTCAATTTTCTTTGATTTAGACCTCGCTTTGGGGTCGAATTTGAAAACAAATTGTATATTCGGGCTCGTGGGGGAATGGGTGACATGGAATTGGTTCGAACATCGGGATTTGACCAAGCGGGCCCGGGGTCGATTTTTGGAATTTTGGGTAGAAAGCTTAGAAGTTCATATTTAGGCATTGGGTTTAGTTTGTTTAGCTATTATTAATATTGTAAAGTCATTATTTCATAGATTTGACTGAGTTGGAGCCGAATTCGAGGGGTAAAGCTATACTAGAGGCTTGAGTTGATTTTGGAGCATTTGAGGTAAGTGTTTGATCTAACTTTGGCTTGAAGGAATAGGATTAGAGTGTTATTATTTGCTAATTGCTAAATGATCGAATACGGTGTATAGGCATGGTGACGAGTATCTATACACCGGTGTCTAGCATGACCGTGGGTCCTTGTATGTACTTATCCTGATATTGTTATGACTCCTCCATGTTAATTGATGAATTCTATGCAATGTGAAGAGTATGGGACTAGTTATGAATTGTAAATTCTTTGGAGCGTTGGCTCGAACGATAAAAAGACTATTGAGTAAGAAATGAAAGAAATAGAAAGTGATGTGATTAATCCCTTGCCGNTCCAGCCCCAGCAGCTCCGGTGGGCCCAGCTCAGGTCCCAGAGGGGTTCATAGACCACCCCAGTTCTTCAGGACGCTCTGGTCAGATTGGTAGGCTTTGTGGAGAGCGCCACTAGAGCGGGTTTGCTTCCAGTAGCACCAGCCACTTCTCAGGCTGGAGAGGGGTTCAAACTCCTGCTACACGTACCCCGGAGCAGGTAGCTCCCCAGGCTCAGGTTCCAATGGTTCAGCCAGCCGTGGCAGCTCAGCCAGGTATTGCATCCCAGACCGACGATGGAGCGGCGATGTCTTCGGATGCTTTGTGGAGACTTGATAGGTTCTCCAAGCTCTTCACCACCACATTCAGCGGTACTTCTTCAGAGGATCCACAGGATTTCTTATTCAGCTGCTATGAGATCCCTAGGACTATGGGTATTGGGGAGACCAATGGGGTCGACTTCACCACCTTCCGACTAGCAGGATCCGACAAGACTTGGTGGAGGGACTATTGTCTATCCAGACCAGCAAGGTCGCCATCATTGACATGGGATCAGTTTGCAGAGTTGTTTTTGGAGAAGTTTCTCCCAGTTACTCAGCGAGAGGCTCTTCGCAGGCAGTTCGAGCGCCTCCAGCAGGGCTCCATGACAGTCACCCAGTATGAGACGCGATTCATTGATTTGGCACGCCATGCTATTGTTATACTCCCCACAGAGCGAGAGAGGGTGCGGAGGTTTATTGATGGATTGATTCAGCCGATCCGTCTCCAGATGGCTATGGGAGCTGGTAGTGAGATTTCTTTTCAGGAGGCGGCCAATGCGGCCCGTAGAGTGGAGATGGCTCTTGCACGAGGAGGTGGTCAGGTGTCGGATAAGAGGCCTCGTCATTCTGGTAGGTTCAGTGGTACCTCGTCTGGAGGTAGGGATTCTTATGGTAGAGGCCATCCACCGAGACCCTTTCAGTCAGCACTCCAGGTTTCTCATGGTACTCCAGGCGGTGGTGGTTCTCAGCAGCATTATTCTGATCAGCAGCCCATCAGTGCACCGCCACTTCAGAGTTTCCGGGGAGGACATACAGGTCGACAGGGCCAGCAGTCTCAGCAGCCGAGGGCTTGTTATGGTTGTGGTGACCCGAGTCACATCGTCAGATTTTGCCCTCGAGCCTCGGGTAGCTCTCAGCAGCAGGGTCCTCGCCCCATGATTCAGGCACCAGGTGATCCACAGCTTGCCCAGCCAGCTAGAGGCGGGGGTAGGGATCATAGAGGTGGAGGTAGAGACCGTAGAGGTGGAGCTCGGACCGGCAGAGGTAGGGGTCAGCCAGTGCCAGATCGTCCCAGAGACATGGTTCAGGGAGGTGGGGCCCAGCCCCGGTGTTATGCTTTGCCAGCCAGGCCAGAGGCTGAGTCTTCAGATGCTGTTATTACAGGTACTATTCTGGTCTGTGATAGGGATGCTTCAGTGCTATTTGACCCTGGGTCTACGTATTCATATGTGTCGTCTTATTTTGCACCCTACCTGGCTATGCCTAGTGATGCTTTGGGTATCCCTGTTTATGTATCTACACCGGTGGGTGATTCTATAGTGGTCGACCGAGTTCATCGTTCCTGTGTGGTAGTGTTTGAGGGTCTTGAGACCCGTGTTGATTTATTGCTTTTAGACATGGTGGATTTCGACGTTATATTAGGGATGGATTGGTTGTCCCCGTATCATGCTATCTTGGATTGTCACGCCAAGACCGTGACCTTGGCTTTGCCAGATTTGCCCCGATTGGAGTGGAGAGGGACCCCAGGTCATGCCACCCGCAGTGTTATCTCATATGTGAAGGCTCGACGCATGGTCGAGAAGGGATGTCTAGCTTATCTGGCGTATGTTCGCGATTCCAGCACAGAGGTTCCTTCTATTGACTCTGTTCCTATTGTTTGGGAGTTCCCCGAGGTTTTCCCTTCAGACCTGCCGGGTATGCCGCCCGACAGGGATATTGATTTCTGTATTGATCTGGCCCCATGCACGCAACCCATTTCTATTCCGCCGTATCGCATGGCCCCGCCAGAGTTGAAGGAGTTAAAGGACCAGTTGCAAGATTTGCTAGAGAAGGGTTTTATCAGACCTAGTGTTTCTCCTTGGGGTGCGCCAGTGTTATTTGTGAAGAAAAAGGATGGATCGATGAGGATGTGCATTGATTACCGGCAATTGAACAAGGTGACGATAAAGAACAAGTATCCATTGCCGAGGATTGATGATTTGTTTGACCAGCTTCAGGGTGCGAAGGTGTTTTCAAAGATAGACTTGAGATCTGGCTACCATCAGCTGAGGATTAGGGCGTCTGATGTCCCTAAGACAGCATTCCGCACTCGGTATGGGCATTATGAGTTTTTGGTCATGTCATTTGGGTTGACCAATGCCCCGGCAGCATTTATGGAGTTGATGAACCGAGTGTTCAGGTCTTACTTGGACTTGTTCGTGATAGTCTTTATTGATGATATTCTGGTGTACTCCCGCAGCCAGGAGGAGCACGAGCAGCACCTCAGAGTGGTTCTTCAGACTCTAAAGGAAAGTCAGTTATACGCTAAGTTCTCGAAGTGCGAGTTCTGGTTGAGTTCGGTTGCATTTCTAGGTCATGTCGTATCAGCAGAGGGTATTCAGGTGGACCCGAAGAAGATTGAGGCAGTCAAGAACTGGCCTCGACCAGCATCAGCTACTAAGATTCGGAGTTTCTTGGGGTTAGCAGGTTATTACCGCCGGTTCGTGGAGGGGTTTTCATACATAGCAGCCCCGATGACCAGATTGACCCAGAAGGGTGCCCAGTTCAGGTGGTCAGATGAGTGTGAGGCGAGCTTTCAGAAGCTCAAGACAGCTCTGACTACGGCACCGATATTGGTTTTGCCCACAGGCTCAGGGCCTTATACAGTTTATTGTGATGCTTCCCGTGTTGGGCTTGGTGCGGTATTGATGCAGGATGGCAGAGTCATTGCTTATGCTTCGAGGCAGTTGAAGATCCACGAGAAGAATTATCCGGTTCATGATCTAGAGTTGGTAGCCATTGTTCATGCTTTGAATATTTGGAGGCATTACCTATATGGTGTGACGTGTGAGGTGTACACTGATCACAAGAGTCTGCAGTACTTGTTCAAGCAGAAGGAGTTGAACTTGAGGCAGAGGAGGTGGTTGGAGCTATTGAAGGATTATGATGTTACTATTTTGTACCACCCGGGGAGAGCCAATGTGGTGGCCGATGCATTGAGTAGGAAGTCCGCCAGCATTGGTAGTCTTGCTTATGTTCCAGTCAGCCAGAGACCGCTTGCTTTGGATATTCAGGCCCTGGCCAATCGATTTGTGAGGTTGGACATTTTTGAGCTTAGCAGAGTGTTAGCTTGTACGGTCGCTCATTCTTCATTATTGGATCGTATCCGTGATCGGCAGTTTGATGATCCCCATTTGTGTGTCCTGAGAGACACGGTGCAGCGTGGAGGTTCCCCGAAGGTGACCTTAGATGATGATGGTGTTTTGAGGTTGTAGGGGCGAGTTTGTGTGCCCAATGTCGATGAGATTCGAGAGTTGATCTTAGCGGAGGCCCATAGTTCTCGGTATTGTATTCACCCGGGCGCCGCGAAGATGTACCAGGACTTGCGGCAGCATTATTGGTGGCGTAGGATGAAGAAAGATATCGTTGCATATGTGGCTCGGTGTTTGAACTGTCAGCAGGTCAAGTATGAGCATCAGAGGCCTGGTGGTTTGTTTCAGAGGATTGAGCTTCCTGAGTGGAAGTGGGAGAGGATTACCATGGATTTCGTTTCCGATGACTCGGAAAAAGTTTGATGCTATTTGGGTCATTGTTGATAGGCTGACCAAGTCAGCACATTTTATTCCGGTTGCAGCCACTTATTCATCGGAGAGGTTAGCTGAGATCTACATCCGAGAGATTGTTCGCCTTCATGGGGTGCCGGCATCTATCATTTCGGACCGGGGTACGCAGTTTACCTCGCATTTCTGGAGAGCAGTTCAGCAGGAGTTAGGCACCCAGGTTCAGTTGAGCGCAGCGTTCCACCCTCAGACGGACGGCCAGTCCGAGAGGATTATTCAGATATTGGAGGATATGCTCCGAGCCTGTGTCATCGATTTTGGAGGCTCGTGGGACCAGTTTTTTCCCTTAGCAGAGTTCGCCTACAACAACAGCTACCAGTCCAGCATTCAGATGGCTCCATATGAGGCGTTGTATGGTAGACGATGTCGGTCTCCAGTCGGATGGTTTGAGCCGGGAGAGGCTCGGTTATTGGGTACAGATTTAGTTCAGGAGGCCTTGGATAAGGTCAAGATCATTCAGGACAGGCTTCGTTCGGCTTAGTCGCGGCAAAAGAGTTATGCGGATCGTAAGGTTCGAGATGTAGCTTTCATGGTTGGTGAGCGGGTCTTGCTCCGAGTGTCGCCTATGAAGGGTGTGATGAGATTTGGGAAGAAGGGCAAGCTTAGCCCTAGGTTCATTGGTCCATTTGAGATTCTCGATCGTGTGGGAGAGGTGGCTTACAGACTTGCCTTGCCGCCCGGCTTGTCAGTCGTGCATCTTGTGTTTCATGTGTCCATGCTTCGGAGGAATCACGGCGATCCAGCCCACGTATTAGATTTCAGCACTGTCCAGTTGGACAAGGATCTGTCTTACGAGGAAGAGCCGGTAGCTATTCTAGACCGGCAGGTTCAACAGTTGAGGTCGAAGAGTTTTCCTTCAGTTCGTGTCCAGTGGAGATGTCAGCCCCGTGAGGCATCGACCTGGGAGTCCGAGTCTGATATGCGGAGCCGTTATCCTCATCTATTTCCCGACTCAGGTACTTCTTTCTTTTGTCCGTTCGAGGACGAACGATTGTTTTAGAGGTGGAGGATGTGACGACCCAAAGGGTCATCACCTGTTTCCTCATTCATTCCGCGCTTCCGAGGCCTTGAAAACCTCATTTTTTACTTGCCTCGATTTGCGTGCGCAGTCCGGGCGCGTCCGGAAAGATTATATGTTAAATTGTGTGAAGAATTTCAAAATGTGGCTTTAAAATGATTAAAGTTGACTTCGGTCAACATTTTTGGTAAACGGACTCGGACCCGTGATTTGACGGTCCCGGAGGGTCCGTAGAAAAATATGGGACTCGGGCATGTTCCCGGAGTCGAAATCCGAGGTCTAGAGCCCGAGAAAAGAATTTTTTTGTGAAATTGTTTTTCTGAAATTATTAAGGAAAATGAAAATGAAAATTGATTAAAAGACTGTGTTATCGGGCTCGTATTTTGGTTCCGACGCCCGGTACAAGTCTTAAATATGTGTTAAGCGCTTTCTGTAAAGTTTGGTTGAAATCGAACGTCATTTGACGTGTTTCGGACCTAAATATTTAAAGTTTGAAGTTTATGAAGTTAGAATGAAAAAAATGATGATTTTGAGGTTTGATTCCTCGTTTATGATGTTATTTTGGCGATTTGATCGCACGGTTAAGTTCGTAGGATGTTGTTGAGTTAGTGTATGTGATTGGTTAGGAGCCCCGAGTGCTCGGGAGTGTTTTCGATGGTGTTCGGGGTGTTTTTAAACTTAGAATGATAGCAGATTTTTCTGCAATTTTTGCTCAGATAATTGCTTCTTCGCGTTCGCAGCACTCAGCTCGCGTTCGCGTACCAGTGGGCTTTCCCTTCTTCGCGTTCGCGGACAACTTGTCACGACCCGGATTTTCCACCATCGGAGTCGTGATGGCGCCTACTGTCGGAGCTAGGCAAGCCAAGCATTTAAACATTTCCCGATAACAACCCAACAATAATCATAATAATGAGTCATTTATATAAAAGCGGAAGTTTAACATTTCTCTACCCAAGACTGGTGTCGCTATCTCATGAACTACTAAAGAGTGCTACAAACAAGTCTGAATAGAAATACATAAATTTCTGTCTCGGTACAATGAAAACAAACTGAAAACATAGAAAGGGACTCCGGCCTGCGAACGCCAGCTAGGCTACCTCGTAAGTCCCTGGACTGAAGTCAGCTCCCGATCAATATCCTACTGCTGTGGTCCAAAAGCTGCTCCGGTACCGTGATCTGTGCAAAAGAGCACAGAAGTGTAGCATCAGCACAACTGACCCCATGTGCTAGTAAGTGCCTAGCCTAACCCCGGTGAAGTAGTGACGATGCTAGACAGGACTACCAAATCAACCTGTGCAGTTCAATGTATATATATGCAACAAAAGGAAAGAATACAGAAATTAAACAGTTAAGAGGGAGGGAAGCATACTATGGGGAAGTACAGTCCGGATATAAGGTCAACAATTTAAGTAAGAAACAGGGCAATAACAATCATTATTGAGAACAGGAAAATTAACAGCTGCACGGCATCAACCTTCGTGCTTTTACTCTCATTCTCACCAAAAGCAATCAAGTAAAGTGCACGGCATCAACCTTCGTGCTTTCCCTCACATAACTCTCAATCATGGCACGGAATGATCCTTCGTGCAATTGTAATCAAATCAGAGCACGGAATGACCCTTCGTGCATAAATAATCAAAACATGGCACGGAATGACCCTTCGTGCAAATATAATCAAAACATGGCACGGAATGACCCTTCGTGCATTATCACTCTTCCTCACCCAAACAGTAATCACAACCAAACGGGGCGAGGGGGTAAACATATAATAAGAAATGCCCCGGCAAGGGAAAATCACAAGTAAACAGCTAAATCCCGGCAAGGGAGCAACAACATTAATCTTCACATCCCGGCAAGGGAGATAATCAATATACTCAAACCATCCCGGCAAGGGATTAATCATATCTCTTTCCATTTCTTTCATTTCCTACTCAATAGTCTATTTATCGTTCGAGCCAACGCTCCAAAGAATTTACAATTCACAATCAATCCTCATACTCTTCACATTACATAGGATTCATCAATTAACATGGAAGAGTCATGACAATATCAGAATAAGTACAAACAAGGACTCACAGTCATGCTAGACACTGGTGTATAGATACTCGTCACCATGCCTATACACCGTACTCAACATTTAGCAATTAGCAAACAACACTTTAATCCTATTCGCTCAAGCCAAAGTTAGATCAAACACTTACCTCAAATGCTCCAAAGTCAACTCAAGCCTCTAGTATAGCTTTACCCCTCAAATTCGGCTCCAACTCGGTCAAATCTATGAAATAATGACTTTACAATATTAATAATAGCTAAACAAACTAAACCCAATGCCTAAATATGACTTCCTAATCTTTCTTCCCAAAAATTCCAAAATCGACCCCGGGCCCGCTTGGTCAAAACCCGAGGTTCGAACCAATTCCATGTCACCCATTCCCCCACGAGCTCGAATATACAATTTGTTTTCAACTTTGACCCCAAAATGAGGTCTAAATCAAAGAAAATTGAAAAGCCCTAATTCTACCCTTTTTCCCCAATTTACACCTTAAGTTACATGATTTAGGTCTAGGAATTTGATAAATGATGATAGAAAATGAAGAAAACGAGTTAGAAAATACTTACCCAAGAAGCTTTGGTGAAGAATCGCTCTAATAGTCACCTAGGGGCTGTGGAGAAGAAGAGCTCGTGTGAAATTTGGGAATAATCCCGTCACTAGTCTGTTTTTGAGCTTTAAAAATCACTGGGCAAAAATGCCCTTCGCGTTCGCGGGAAGGGGACCGCGTTCGCGAAGGGTAAACTGGGCAGGTCATCGCGAACGCGTGGAAGATAACGCGAACGCATAGAAGGAAATGCTGGGGGGTCCAAGTTTGTTCTATGCGAACGCGTAAAAGGCCACGCGAACGCGATGGAGGGAGCAGCAAGTCTATGCGTTCGCGACCATCTGACTGCGAACGCGAAGAGGAAGTCTCTGGGGTCCTGAACTTGGCTTACGCGATCACGATTATGGAGATGCGAACGCGTAGAAGGGTAACACCATGGGCAGTGCGAACGCGAGCCTAAGGCCGCGATCGCGAAGAAGAAAAGGCCTGTGCAAAAATTGCAGAAAATCTACTATATTTCTAACTGCAAAGCCACTCCGAACCACCTCCGAATCACTCCCGAGCCCTCGGGGCTCCTAACCAAACACACACGCTAACCCAACAACATCCTACGAACTTAACCGAGCGATCAAATCGCTAAAATAACATCATAAACGAGGAATCAAACCTCAAAATCATCATTTTTCATTCTAACTTCATAAACTTCAAATTTTAGATATTTAGGTCCGAAACACGTCAAATGACGTCCGATTTCAACCAAATTTCACAGAAAGCGCTTAAACCATATATAAGACTTGTACCGAGCGTCGGAACCAAAATACGAGCCCGAAACCACAGTCTTTTAATCAATTTTCATTTTTATTTTCCTTAATAATTTCAGAAAAACAATTTCACAGAAAAATTCTTTTCTCGGGCTCTAGACCTCGGATTTCGACTCCGGGCACATGCCCGAGTCCCATATTTTTCTAAGGATCCTCCGGGACCGTCAAATCACGGGTCCGGGTCCGTTTACCAAAAATGCTGACCGAAGTCAACTTTAATCATTTTAAAGCCACATTTCGAAATTTTTCACAGAATTTAACATATAATCTTTTCGGCTATGCGCCCGGACTGCGCACGCAAATCGAGGCAAGTAAAAAAAAATGAGGTTTTCAAGGCCTCGAAAGCGCGGAATGAATGAGGAAACAGGTGATGACCCTTTGGGTCGTCACATCCTCCACCTCTAAAACAACCGTTCGTCCTCGAACGGACAAAAGAAAGAAGTACCTGAGTCGGGAAATAGATGAGGATAACGGCTCCGCATATCAGACTCGGACTCCCAGGTCGATGCCTCAGGAGGCTGACCTCTCCACTGGACACGCACTGAAGGAAAACTCTTCGACCTCAACTGTCGAACCTACCGGTCTAGAATAGCTACCGGCTCCTCCTCGTAAGACAAGAATCTCAACTGGATCAATGAACCTAGGGCTAAGCTTGCCCTTCTTCCCAAATCTCATCACGCCCTTCATAGGCGACACTCGGAGCAATACCCGCTCTCCAACCATAAAAGCCACATCTCGAACCTTGCGGTCTGCATAACTCTTTTGCCTGGACTGAGCTGTACGAAGCCTATCCTGAATGATCCTGACCTTGTCCAAGGCCTCCTGAACCAGATCTGTACCCAACAACCGAGCCTCTCCCGGCTCAAACCATCCAACCGGAGACCGACATCGCCTACCATATACAACCTCATAAGGAGCCATCTGAATACTCGACTGGTAGTTGTTGTTGTAGGCAAACTCTGCTAAAGGCAAAAACTTATCCCACGAGCCTCCAAAATCAATGACACAAGCTCGGAGCATATCATCCAAAATCTGAATAGTCCGCTCAGACTGCCCGTCCGTCTGAGGATGAAACGTTGTGCTCAACTAAAACCGTGTGCCCAACTCTCGCTGAGCTGCTCTCCAGAAGCGCGAGGTAAATTGCGTACCCTGGTCCGAAATGATAGATACCGGCACCCCATGAAGGCGAACAATCTCTCGGAGGTAGATCTCAGCTAACCTCTCCGATGAATAAGTGGCTGCAACATGAATAAAATGCGCTGACTTGGTCAGCCTATCAACAATAACCCAAATAGCATCAAACTTCTTCCGAGTCATCGGAAGTCCAGTAACGAAATCCATGGTAATCCTTTCCCACTTCCACTCGGGAAGCTCAATCCTCTGAAACAAACCACCAGGCCTCTGATGCTCATACTTAACCTGCTGACAGTTCAGACATCGAGCCACATATGCAACAATATCTTTCTTCATCCTATGCCACCAATAATGCTGCCGCAAGTCCTGATACATCTTCGCGGCGCCCGGGTGAATAGAATACCGAGAACTATGGGCCTCCGCTAAGATGAACTCTCGAATCCCATCGACATTGGGCACACAAACTCGCCCCTGCAATCTCAAAACACCATCATCATCTAAGGTCACCTTCGTGGCACCTCCACGCTGCACCGTGTCTCTCAGGACACACAAATGTGGATCATCAAACTGCCGATCACGGATACGCTCCAATAATGAAGAACGAGCGACCGTACAAGCTAACACCCTACTAGGCTCAGAAATGTCCAATCTCACAAATCGATTGGCCAGGGCCTGAATATCCAAAGCAAGCGGTCTCTGGCTGACCGGAACATAAGCAAGACTACCCATGCTGGCGGACCTCCTACTCAATGCATCGGCCACCACATTGGCTCTCCCCGGGTGGTACAAAATAGTAACATCATAATCCTTCAATAGGTCCAACCACCTCCTCTACCTCAAGTTCAACTCCTTCTGCTTGAACAAGTACTGCAGACTCTTGTGATCAGTGTACACCTCACACGTCACACATATAGGTAATGCCTCCAAATCTTCAAAGCATGAACAATGGCTGCCAACTCTAGATCATGAACCGGATAATTTTTCTCGTGGATCTTCAACTGCCCCGAGTGGAAGTGGGAGAGGATTACCATGGATTTTGTTACTGGACTTCCGATGACTCGGAAGAAGTTTGATGCTATTTGGGTCATTGTTGATAGGCTGACCAAGTCAGCACATTTTATTCCGGTTGCAGCCACTTATTCATCGGAGAGGTTAGCTTAGATCTACATCCGAGAGATTGTTCGCCTTCATGGGGTGCCGGCATCTATCATTTCGGACCGTGCTACGCAGTTTACCTCGCGTTTCTGGAGAGCAGTTCAGCAGGAGTTGGGCACCCAGGTTCAGTTGAGCACATCGTTCCACCCTCAGACGGACGACCAGTCCGACAGGATTATTTAGATATTGGAGGATATGCTCCGAGCCTGTGTCATCGATTTTGGAGGCTCGTGGGACCAGTTTTTGCCCTTAGCAGAGTTCTCCTACAACAACAGCTACCAGTCCAGCATTCAGATGGCTCTATATGAGGAGTTGTATGGTAGGCGATGTCGGTCTCCAGTCGGATGGTTTGAGCCGGGAGAGGCTCGGTTATTGGGTACAGATTTAGTTCAGGAGGCCTTGGATAAGGTCAAGATCATTCAGGACAGGCTTCGTTCGGCTTAGTCGCGGCAAAAGAGTTATGCGGATCGTAAGGTTCGAGATGTAGCTTTCATGGTTGGTGAGCGGGTCTTGCTCCGAGTGTCGCCTATGAAGGGCGTGATGAGATTTGGGAAGAAGGGCAAGCTTAGCCCTAGGTTCATTGGTCCATTTAAGATTCTCGATCGTGTGGGAGAGGTGGCTTACAGACTTGCCTTGCCGCCCAGCTTGTCAGCCGTGCATCTAGTGTTTCATGTGTCCATGCTTCGGAGGTATTACGGCGATCCAGCCCACGTGTTAGACTTCAGCAGTGTCCAGTTGGACAAGGATCTGTCTTACGAGGAGGAGCCGGTAGCTATTCTAGACCGGCAGGTTCGACAGTTGTGGTCGAAGAGTTTTCCTTCAGTCCGTGTCCAGTGGAGAGGTCAGCCCCCTGAGGCATCGACCTGGGAGTCCGAGTCTGATATGCGGAGCCGTTATCCTCGTCTATTTCCCGACTCAGGTACTTCTTTCTTTTGTCCGTTCAAGGACGAACGGTTATTTTAGAGGTGGAGGATGTGACGACCCAAAGGGTCATCACCTGTTTCCTCATTCATTCCGCGCTTCAGAGGCCTTGAAAACCTCATTTGTTTACTTGCCTCGATTTGCGTGCGCAGTCCGAGCGCGTAGCCGCAAAGATTATATGTTAAATTGTGTGAAAATTTTGAAATATGGCTTTAAAATGATTAAAGTTGACTTTGGTCAACATTTTTGGTAAACGGACCCGGACCCGTGATTTGACGGTCCCACAGGGTCCGTAGAAAAATATGGGACTCGGGCATGTGCCCGGAGTCGAAATCCGAGGTCTAGAGCCCGAGAAAAGAATTTTTCTGTGAAATTGTTTTTCTGAAATTATTAAGGAAAATGAAAATGAAAATTGATTAAAAGACTGTGTTATCGGGCTCGTATTATGGTTCTGATGCCCGGTACAAGTCTTAAACATGTGTTAAGCGCTTTCTATAAAGTTTGGCCGAAATTGGACGTCATTTGACGTGTTTCGGACCTAAATATCGAAAGTTCGAAGTTTATGAAGTTAGAATGAAAAAAATGATGATTTTGAGGTTTGATTCCTCGTTTATGATGTTATTTTGGCAATTTGATTGCACGGTTAAGTTCGTAGGATGTTGTTGAGTTAGTGTGTGTGATTGGTTAGGAGCCCCGAGGGCTCGGCAGTGTTTTCGGAGGTATTCGGGGTGTTTTTAAACTTAGAATGATAGCAGATTTTTCTGCAATTTTTGCTCAGATAATTGCTTCTTCGCGTTCGCGTACCAGTGGGCTTTCCCTTCTTCGCGTTCACGGACAAGTCCCCGCGTTCGCATAGCCTTGGTTTCCCTTCACCGCGTTCGCGAGCCCCATCTAGCGTTCGCGTACTAGCAAATCCCGGACCCAGCCCCATCCTTCTATGCGTTCGCGACTAGCATCTCGCGTTCGCGATGCTTTGACTCATCTACCCTTCGCGAACGCGGCCCCCTTCCCGCGAACGCGAAGGGCATTTTTGCCCAGTGATTTTTAAAGCTCAAAAACAGACTAGTGACGGGATTATTCCCAAATTTCACACGAGCTCTTCTTCTCCACAGCCCCTAGGTGACTTTTAGAGCGATTCTTCACCAAAGCTTCTTGGGTAAATATTTTCTAACTCGTTTTCTTCATTTTCTATCATCATTTATCAAATTCCTAGACCTAAATCATGTAACTTAAGGTGTAAATTGGGGAAAAAGGGTAGAATTAGGGCTTTTCAACTTTCTTTGATTTAGACCTCATTTTGGGGTCAAATTTGAAAACAAATTGTATATTCGGGCTCGTGGGGGAATGGGTGACATGGAATTGGTTCGAACCTCGGGTTTTGACCAAGCGGGCCCGGGGTCGATTTTAGAATTTTTGGAAAGAAAGCTTAGAAAGTCATATTTAGGCATTGGGTTTAGTTTGTTTAGCTATTATTAATATTGTAAAGTCATTATTTCATAGATTTGACCGAGTTGGAGCCGAATTTGAGGGGTAAATCTATACTAGAGGCTTGAGTTGAATTTGGAGCATTTGAGGTAAGTGTTTGATCTAACTGTGGCTTGAAGGAATAGGATTAGAGTGTTATTATATGCTAATTGCTAAATGATCGAGTACGGTGTATAGGCATGGTGACGAGTATCTATACACCGGTGTCTAGCATGACCGTGGGTCCTTGTATGTACTTATCCTGATAATGTTATGACTCTTCTATGTTAATTGATGAATTCTATGCAATGTGAAGAGTATGAGGACTAATTATGAATTGTAAATTCTTTGGAGCGTTGGCTCGAATGATAAGAAGACTATTGAGTAACAAATGAAAGAAATAGAAAGTGATATGATTAATCCCTTGCCGGGATGGTTTGAGTATATTGATTATCTCCCTTGACGGGATGTGAAAGTATTGTTGTTGCTCCCTTGCCGGGATTTAGCTATTAATTGTGTAATTCCCTTGCCGGGACATTTCTTATTATTTGTTTATCCCCTCGCCCCGTTTGGTTGTGACTACTGTTTGGGTGAGGAAGAGTGATAATGCACGAAGGGTCATTCCGTGCCATGTTTTGATTATATTTGCACGAAGGGTCATTCTGTGCCATGTCTTGATTATATTTGCACGAAGGGTCATTCCGTGCCATGTGTTGATTATATTTGCACGAAGGGTCATTCCGTTCCATGTTTTGATTATATTTGCACGAAGGGTCATTCCGTGCCATGATTTGATTATATCTGCACGAAGGTCATTCCGTGCCATGTTTTGATTATTTATGCACGAATTAATATTCCGTGCCCTGATTTGAGTACAATTGCACGAAGGATTATTCAGTGCCATGATATGAGAGTTATGTGAGGAAAAGTACGAAGGTTGATACCGTGCAACTGTTAATTTTCCTGCTCTCATTAATTATTGTTATTGCACGGTTTCTTGCTTAAATTGCTGACTTTATATCCGGACTGTACTTCCCCCATAGTATGCTCCCCTCCCTCCTAAGTGTTTAATTTCTGCATTCTTTCCTTTTATTGCATATATATGTATTGAACTGCACAGGTTGGTTTGGTAGTCCTGTCTAGCCTCGTCACTACTTCGTCGGGGTTAGGCCAGGCACTTACCAGCACATGGGGTCGGTTGTGCTGATGCTACACTTCTGTGCTCTTTTGCACAGATCACGGTACCGGAGTAGCTTTTGGACCACAGCAGTATTTGACTGGGAGTTGACTTCAGTCCAGGGACATTCGAGGTAGCCTTGCTGACGTCCGCAGGCCGGAGTCCCTTCCTATTTTATTTAGTTTGTTATCACTTGTACCGAAGCAAACAGTATTGTACCTTGTTCATACCTTGTATGTAGTACTCTATAAACGTTCATGAGTTAGTGACTCCAGTCTTGGGTAGAGGTTGAAATTGAATTTCCGCAATTGTTTTTAGTTTATTTATACATAAGACTTCCGGTTTAATTTAAATGACTCATTTTATTTATATTGTTGAGATGTTATCGAACAATGTTTTAATACTTGGCTTGCCTAGCTCCGATTAGTAGGCGCCATCACGACTCCCGAGGGTGGGAAATCCGGGTCGTGACAAGGTTGTATCAGAGCTCTAGGTTACATAGGTCTCGCTACTCACGGACAAACTTGGTAGAGTCTGAGGGATCGGTACGGAGACGTCTGTATTTATCCCCCAGAGGCTACGGAGTTGGGAAAAGTTTCACTTTTGTTCTTTCTCGTCGTGCGATTCTGTTTCATAAATACTGATTGTCTTTCTACTCTGTTCTTTCGCAGATGGCGAGAACACGCGCTTCCTCTTCTACCGCGCAGCAGCCTGAGCCCCCAGCAGCAGCTCCTACGAGGGGCAGAGGCCGAGGCCGGGGCAGAGCTCAGCCCCGAGCAGCAGTCCCAGAGGTGGAGCCTCATGTTGATTATGATGAGGAGGCTCCAGCCCCAGCAGCTCCGGTGGGCTCAGCTCAGGTCCTAGAGGGGTTCATAGCCACCCCAGTTCTTCAGGACGCTCTGGTCAGATTGGTAGGCTTTGTGGAGAGCGTCACTAGAGCGGGTTTGCTTCCAGTAGCACCAGCCACTTCTCAGGCCGGAGGAAGGGTTCAGACTCCTGCTACACGTACTCCGGAGCAGGTAGCTCCCCAGGCACAGGTTCCAGTGGTTCAGCCAGCTGTGGCAGTTCAGCCGGGTGTTGTGACTCAGACCGGCGATGGAGCGGCTATGTCCGCAGATGCTTTGTGGAGGTTGGATAGATTCACCAAGCTCTTCACCACCACATTTAGCGGTGCTTCTTCAGAGGACCCCTAGGATTTCTTGTATAGCTGCCATGAGGTTCTTCGGACTATGGGTATTGTGGAGACCAATGGGGTCGACTTCGCCACCTTTCGGCTTGCAGGATCCGCCAAGACTTGGTGGAGGGACTATTGTTTATCTAGACCAGCAAGGTCGCCGTCACTGACTTGGGACCAGTTTGCAGAGTTATTTTTGGAGAAGTTTCTCCCAGTTACTCAGCGAGAGGCCCTTCGCAGGCAGTTCGAGTGCCTCCAGCAGGGCTCCATGACAGTCACTCAGTATGAGACGCGGTTTATCGATTTGGCACGCCATGCTATTGTTATACTCCCCACAGAGCGAGAGAGGGTGCGGAGGTTTATTGATGGATTGATTCAGCCGATCCGTCTCCAGATGGCTATGGGAGCTGGTAGTGAGATTTCTTTTCAGGAGGCGGCCAATGCGGCCCGTAGGGTGGAGATGGCTTTGCACGAGGAGGTGGTCAGGTGTCGGATAAGAGGCCTCGTCATTCTGGTATCAGTGGTACCTCGTCTGGAGGTAGGGATTCATATGGTAGAGGCCATCCACCAAGACCCTTTCAGTTAGCACTCCAGGTTTCTCATGGTACTCCAGGCGGTGGCGGTTCTCAGCAGCATTACTCTGATCAGCAGCCCATCAGTGCACCGCCACTTCAGAGTTTCCGGGGAGGACATTCAGATCGACAGGGCCAGCAGTCTCAGCAGCCGAGGGCTTGTTATGGTTGTGGTGACCCGAGTCACATTGTCAGATTTTGCCCTCGAGCCTCGGGTAGTTCTCAGCAGCAGGGTCCTCACCCCATGATTCAGGAACCAGGTGATCCACAGCTTGCCCAGCCAACTAGAGGCAGGGGTAGGGATCATAGCGGTGGAGGTAGAGGCCGTAGAGGTGGAGTTTGGACCGGCAGAGGTAGGGGTCAGCCAGTAGCAGATCGTCCCAGAGACATGGTTCAGGGAGGTGGGGCCCAGCCCCGGTGTTATGCTTTGCCAGCCAGGCCAGAGGCTGAGTCGTCAGATGCTGTTATTACAGGTACTATTCTGGTCTGTGATAGGGATGCTTCAGTGCTATTTGACCCTGGGTCTACGTATTCCTATGTGCCGTCTTATTTTGCACCCTACCTGGCTATGCCTAATGATGCTTTGGGTATCCCTGTTTATGTATCTACACCGGTGGGTGATTCTATAGTGGTCGACCGAGTTCATCGTTCCTGTGTGGTAGTGTTTGAGGGTCTTGAGACCCGTGTTGATTTATTGCTTTTAGACATGGTGGATTTCGACGTTATATTAGGGATGGATTGGTTGTCCCCGTATCATGCTATCTTGGATTGTCACGCCAAGACCGTGACCTTGGCTTTGCCAGATTTTCCCCGATTGGAGTGGAGAGGGACCCCAGGACATGCCACCCGCAGTGTTATTTCATATGTGAAGGCTCGACATATGGTCGAGAAGGGGTGTCTAGCTTATCTGGCGTATGTTCGCGATTCCAGCACAGAGGTTCCTTCTATTGACTCTGTTCCTATTGTTCGGGAGTTCCTCGAGGTTTTCCCTTCAGACCTGCCGGGTATGCCGCCCGACAGGTATATTGATTTCTGTATTGATCTGGCCCCAGGCACTCAGCCCATTTCTATTCCGCCGTATCGCATGGCCCCGCCAGAGTTGAAGGAGTTAAAGGACTAGTTGCAAGATTTGCTAGAGAAGGGTTTTATCAGGCCTAGTGTT